>NC_056731.1:574057194-574124694 GCF_019279795.1 Protopterus annectens | reverse complement strand
TTGTTTTTTCTCTTCTCTTTCCTTTCAGAGCCTATGATCACTAATCCCTAATTCTGATACTCCAGGAGCTCTGCCACAAGGCCCAACTCTTGAATGTTTTCACTTAGAATTTTGTCATTGTGCAATGCAATTATGTTAAACATAAAGAGATTTGGTATTTATTAACTTTAGCTAGTCAAGTACATGCTTGTCCTGTGCTGGAAAGTGGTTGTGACACCCCCCCCACCAAGGTGTAGTCTTTGCACTCTAACAACCACTTTCTATGTTGGTCACAGTCCTTTCTCTTGACCAATAGATTGCACTTTATATGCTACTTACTTAGTCTCCCTAGCTTTTTGGTATCTGTATTCAGTAAATGAATTTGTGCCTCCTTGTTAATTGCTCTGTACCTACTATAAACTGTCTATAATTGACCTGAGGCTGGGAAGCCTGTAACGCTGCTCTGCCCAATCCATAATTCCCACCCACTTTGTCTAACTTTACCTTTATATTTACCTTATATTTACCTTTATATTTTCCAGAAACACATTTTCCCTTTAGTACCCATTCCCTAACCCTCCCCAAACATTAACTACTAAAAAAAATCTCACAACTAACATTTAACATGTAACATTATTCACAACAAACTTTTTATTTCCCATACTGCTTTACACTATATCCATTTATCCTCAGACCCTTCTCCAACAGTACCTATTTTGTATATGACCATTCAGCTACTACTTTCATAAATAAACACTCATGGCTTTTGTATGTTAGCTACATTATCCTACTCTATCCTTTTAAACCTCTCTATTTCTTATATTTCATAAACAGAAGAGAAGATACTAGGTCAGCCTCTCTTATGTTATAGAAAATATTTCCTTCCTACCTACCATCTTCCAGCTTTCGGACTCCATCACAAAATATCCTGCAGCCCTGCAACTTCTTGCTTCTTTCTTGAGTCCAGCTTCCCCAGTAAATGACATCAATAAAATACAGATCCCTTTATTTAATCCAGCTACTGCTCAGCTTATCATCTATTCTTCTCCAGCTACTGAGCTATCTCTAATCTTACCATGACTCAATAAAAGATCACGACATCTCTCCAATGCTACTATAAACTCTCCACTCATCACACCAAACCTATTTAATGATGACCCTCACCTTTATCCCAAATATAGACTGATTAACTACATTTCAACTCAAAATCAAAATAAAATCAAGTGGAAAAAATAATCTCCAAAAATAAGAATCAATAACACCCCAGTGTAATAAAATCCTCTTGGAAGGAGACATTCACCATAATCCTGGCCCTGACTATCAAAAACCAACATCAAGACAATTCCCTGCTACACACTACCCTAACCCCCACAACAGTCAGTGCCCCACTCATTAATCTAACTTTTGCCACCATAAATATTAGCACTATAAGAAATTAAACTACTGATTTACATGCCTGAATTACCTGACACAAATCTAATGTTCTCAGTATAACTGAAACTTTGCATAAATCAAGCATAAACCACTCTGAAATTGCATCACCCCCCAGCTATAATATCATCCTTAATTATTCTATAAAGAGGAATGGTGGTGGTATAGTTTTAATATTTCCCTACAACTACCACATTTCCCTATACAACAAACCAATACCAAAATTCAGTTCAGCAGAGCTTCTTATTACTTTTCTGAAAATAAACAAATATGTATAAATGTCCTTTATATTCCTGCTGATGACAATACAGCTACATGAGAAGATATCATAATTTAGATAGCCTTAACAATTACACAATTATAAATATTACCATCAATATCAATTGGTTGGACATAACCTCTAGCTCCCCTACATCTAGCCTGAACTTATACAGTTTCACACAATTAATTAATAGCCCCACACATTATAGCAAGAAGTTAAATTCCTTATTAGACTAGATCATAGTATCATACCCTAGCAAATTCACCACTACAAGTACAATGTCAGTCTATCTCGATGACCATTTCCATTCTATACAACCAGGCCTCTCATATCTCAATTAAACAGCATTTGTATAAAACAACATGCAACCTGTCCAAGATTAATACTGAAATATTCATTACTTCCCTATCATCTATTGACTGAAACATCCTAAAAATCATCATAGTAGGAAATGATGTAAATGACTTTACAACAACTTTCCTGAATATCCTGAATACATGTACACATGCACACAAATATTTCAAGCACAGGCATTCATGCCCTTCTAGCTTGCCAATATACCAAAACACTTGTTCCCATAATGTGTCTAGGCTGTTCTTAAAAATATCTAAACTAGGACTTGCTTTAATGTTATTTGGTAGGCTCTTCCATGCATCAGCTGCTCTCTCAGAGAACCAATTAGTACACTCCTCATTCATATAGAATCTTCTATATAGGTTGTCTGATGATTCTCTAGTACTTTTTGATAATCCCAAACATTCCCAGAGGTAGTTGTCTCTAAATACCCTATATGCCTGAATAAGATCTCCTCACAGATATCTATAAGACACACTGTACAAGTTCAGATATTTTAGTCTTTCATAATAACTTAAATTTTCACATCCATGGATGTCCTTGGTATATTTCTGCCATACCTTTTCCAGTTTACTCATGCTTGTTTTCTTATAATGCTTCCATATTGTTATTCTGTACTCAAGTTTGGGTCTAATGTAACTGACAGGGACTTCATCATTTCTGATTCCCTAGACTTTATAAATCTTTTTATATAACCTATAGTTCTATAACTATCATTAAACAATTGGTTGATATGATTAGAAAAACTCATAGCTAGATCTACCCATATACCGAGGTCCTTAAAGGACAACAACAAGATTCTATTATTAAATGCTCAACTTCTCTGTCCCTTTTCTCCCTATTTATTGTCCCTGATATGAGCAAACAACAATACAGCATTTTAAATATTTTAAATTGACTGTTTCTCTCCATTAGAACAGTACCTTACTGTACTATGGTGGACGGACTTTCAAAAAACGTTTATCCCACCCTTTTGCTGCAGTCTCCAATTCATTGATGTCATCAAGACCACTGAATAGAGGTAGTTTTCTGGCCAGTTCCCTCCCAAAACTGACATTACCATGACTGTCCTAAAAACCCACCCGTGCTGTGATGTCACAGTTCCCTTGTCCCCTACCCATACAGAAAGTAAAGACTATAACAAGAAAACAGTACATGAGTCAAGTCTCCTGCTGTGAGCTGTCAATCACAGCAAGTAACAGCTCAAATTACCCTTAGCACTTTGATAGCTAGGGAAGTTAGGTTTGAAGGTGGATGGGAGATGAGTCAAAGTAGTACAATTCAGGCTTCACAAAAAAATGCAGTTTAGCAATTCTGAAAACAAGCAGCAGTAAAAGGCACTTTAAAAGTCTGTTCTGTGGCATTTGCTCTATTTCTGTTTTAAGTAGTCATTGAATGGCATGAAATGTTACTTAAAACTAACTGACTGAAAGACAGCAGTGTATGCATGTAAAATCAATGCAGTGACAGGAGCTTTAGGAAGAAATAAGCCTGCATGATGTAAACTTTTACAGACAAGCATTGCATTTTGGGATACCTAGAGGCAGACTAAACAATTGGAATAAGATGCCAAACCCCATGTGGTCAGACTCAGAAATTATGTATAAAAATATTTAAAAACCTGTAAATAGTCCCAGAGTTGTGTTAAAATGTAGGAAACACCAAACCATGCTGAAATAAACATGTTTTTGAGTCAGTAGGTGTGGTTCTCCTTTAAATGAGTCTACAGTTTTAATCATTATGTGCTATATTATATATTTACCTTTGAATGTATGTCTCCCAAATCTCATATGCTTACTTAGTTTTTGATTTATTTGTCAGCATATAGGTTCATAGGTTCATAGGTTGATACTAGGCTATCTGCCCTAGGGCATTTACAAGCCTAGCCAGAGTGTGTTTGGCTTTCGCCACCCTTCTTAGATTAGTTGACTGTGCCTCTATATAGTAGGTCACAGAAGATAGTCCATTTAAGGTTAGTTTACCATGCCTCTGTCTAGCAATGACACAGAAGAGATCCCAGGGGTAAATTTACGATCTCCCATCCAAACATCAAGATTCTTCTTGAAGAGGGTCATTGAGGGGCTCTGTCTGACATGGATTGGGATTTTGTTCCAGAGTGAGGGGAGCCTCTGGGATATGAATCTGTCCCTCCAGCATGTTCTATTTATTTCTGTGCTGAGGTTTAAGTCACTGGAGTGTGTAATTCTGATGGATTTGGATTTTTTGAGATGGAGCATGTCCATTAATTCTGCGTTGGACATGGCTTTATACGTCAGGCACAGATTGCCTCTGAGCAGGCGGTAAGCAACTGAGTAGAACTGGAGTTTCTTTAGCCTAACTGTGTAGGGCATCTGTTTGAGTCCCTTGATCCTCTTGGTGAGGTACTTTTGGGGTCTTTCTAGTTGTAGCAGGTGTCGGGTAAGGTACATCCCAAATGGGGCATTATATTCAATTATGGGCCTGATGAGTGATGAGTAGAGGGGCACAATGACCTCTCTTGATCTAGATGTGAACCCCTTTGTGATAAAGTGGGTTATATAGAATGTCTTTCTAACCACTTTGGCAATGTGATTGTCAAAGGAGAGATTGCAATCTACTTGGGTCCCCAAATCCCTAATTACTTCTTCCGTACTTAATAGATTACCACCTATGCGGTAATTTGTGGGCACTTTGTTTTTCCCAAAGGGTATGACTATGCACTTTTTGGCATTTAGCTTTAGGCCATGGCTCTGGCACTAGTTATCCATCTCTGTGAGACCTTTTTGGAGGATGCTTGTGTCAGCAGGCGAGTCGATTATGGCCCCCAGTTTGCAGTCATCTGCAAACTTTGTCAGCCATAGTCCTCCTGTGTTAGCCTGTACCTCAGAGAAATATATACCGAACAAGAGAGGTCCCAGGACTGAGCCTTGTGGGATGCCACTTGTAACTGGTTTAGAGTCTGACATGGCACCTGCAATTCTGACCATGTGGGTTCTATCCCTAAGCCAGTTTGCAACCCATCTTGTGACATAGGGGTTGATATTTAAGCTGGTGAGCTTATTTATGATGCCCGAGTGGGGTATTGTGTTGAAGGCTTTTGCAAGGTCAAGGTAGGCTGTGTGGACTACCTTCCCTTTGTCTATGGCCTTGGTGACTGTTTCAAAGAAACTGACCAGGTTCAAAAGGCAAGATCTGCCCTTAACAAAGCCGAATTGGGTAGGTTCCAGTGTTTGGAGGTTCCCAATGTCTTTGTTTATGAGTTCCATGATGATATGCTCCATAGCTTTGCAGACCAGGCTAGTTAGGCTTATAGGGCTATAGTTTCCGGGGTCCATTGTGGCACCACCTTTATGGAGTGAGACCACTGTTGCTGTACACCATTCTTTGGGTACATATTCTGTTGTAAGGCTGAGACTGAACAGTGATTTTAAGTGAGAGTTCAGTTCTTCTTGGAGCTCATGTAAAACGCAGCCCGGGACACCATCCGGTCCCATCGATGCTGTGTTTTTTGCTTTGGAGAGGGCAGCTCTCACCTGTGCATCTGTGATATCAGGGAGGCTACACTCTGTTGAGATAGTCATTTGCCCATTTGGAGGGTGGGGTGGAGTTTGCACTGAACCTGTCTGCCAGGATGTTGGCAATGTCTGTGGGTTCAGTGTATTTTTTTTGTCATTTTGCACTAACTCAGAGCATATCTGGGAGTTTCCACCCAGGTTTCTGACATAACTAAAGAAAGCCTTGTGATTATCTTTAGCGTCTTGTGCAATTTTTCTTTCGAAGCTGGCCTTAGATGATTTTATGAGGGATCGTAGTTTCTTGCTAGTACTGATCAGAGTTGCCTTCCCTTTCAGGGATTTTCCTCTATCATGTAGTAGTTTCCTCCTTCTGTTGTACAGCTTATTTATGGATGGAGTCCACCAGACAGGTCTCCTGCTTTTGGAGGAGTGTGTCTTGGCTTTATTTGGGATAGCACAATCCATGCATTCCTGTAGGTATCCATAGAATACATTTGTAAAGGATTCTGTGGTTTGGGCCATATTTTCCACTGGCCCTGGGGCTTTGAAGGATTCCACCTTGGTTTTGAGAAGTGGGAAGTTTGCTTTTGAGAAGTTTTTGACCGTGGTTTCCTTTGCTCGGGATGGGGATGGGATATGGATGTCCACAGTGATTAATTTATGGTCAGATCTTACCAATGAGGGGTATACCTCTGGTATGGAACATAGAGTCCCCATGTTGGTGATGATCAGGTCCAATATGTTTTCCTCTCTTGTGGGAGTAGTGACCAGTTGTTCCATAGCATTTGAGTTTATAAATTCTAGGAACCATTGGGCTAGGGTGTTGGGGCTTGAGTAGGACTCCCAGTCTATGTTTGGGTAGTTAAAGTCACCCACTATAATGGTGTTTGGAGAGACCTTCATATTCTCCAGTGTCTTCAGGAAGGCCGAGTGGGGTTCCTGAGTTTGGGAGGGTGGTCTGTAGCAGGCTATAAACTGGAAGGCAGTTTTGCCCACTGTTAGTTGCACATGGATGGTCTCAAATGCTTTGTGCAGTGCCACCAGCCTGGACGTATGGGTATCTTTGATGAATATGGATACTCCCCCTCCTCTTGTGGTTCAGTCCAAGTTTTGGGGCCGAAAAGCATGGTATGAGGTATAGCCTGGTAGTGCTGGGGTGCTCTCAGGAGCCTTGAACCAGGTTTCTGTTACTGCACAGATATCGATATTCTCCATACTGAGGAGAGCCTCGAGTGCGTGCATCTTGAGGTTTAGACTTCTGGCGTTGAGCAGCATTACTCTTAATTTCTTTTTCCTTGTGTTGTCTAAGGAGGTGGGTTTGTCTTTTGAGCCTTGCCTAAAAAAGGCACTAAGCGGGTGGCAAGACCCTTGGCCAGTATTCGAAAACCCAGGGGTGACAGGTGCAAGCCGTCCCTAGCGAAGCAACGTGGCTTGTCAAGCATGTCATCCTAGGCTGACAGACACTGGATCCCCTTTGAGTGACACCAATACTTTAGCCAATTGTTGAAATTGATAATTTTGTCTTTATACTGTGGTATCATTCTTGGTGAGAGTAAGATGCTACTCAAGGTCAGGGTCATACCAGCCTGGGCAACATGATCAGAGAGCTCCTCTATGTCTCTTTTCATGTAATCCAGGGAGGTACGTCTCAGGTCATTCACACCAGAATGGACAATGACGGAGTCATATTTGTACTTGCTTTGGAGTGACCTTAGTGCTTGTGTTATGTGGCAGATCCTGGCACCGGACAGGCAGCTTACAGTGACCTTCTCCTTGTTCAGCCTGGTGAGAGGGACGTCAGTGTGTGACAATAGAGTCATCTATTACAAGTGTATTAGGTGTGTTGTTTAGCCTTAAGGGCTGGGACTGTGTGGCACACTGACTTTGTGAACTATGTGTTACGTGGGTATTGTTGTGGGGTAGCAGTTGCTTGGATGTTTGCTTTGGAGGTCTCTGTTGCTTGGGCAGATTTTTATTTAGCGCCTCCGAGTATGTTTTAGTGTGTATATGTGTTTGGTTTGCTGTTGCGATAGGTCTATGTGAGACTGGATTTGTGGTGTGTGTGATTACTTTCTCCTCCAGACTGACCATGCCAGTACTATGTTGAGAGAGCTCAGCCTCCAGTTTGGCTATATAGTTGCATCTCTCACATATATTTGAGCTTGTTGGGAAGAGGAGAGGGTGGTCTCTTTACATAAGGCAGTTGTAACATTGCCTCAAGATTCCCATATTCACCAGCTGGACTGGAGAGTAAACCTGAAACTGACTTTTGGACATGCCAGAATAGTATAAGTAATTACTTTTTGACTTGATCAGAAAGGACCAATAGGGAGCCAAGTACTTAAAGGGAGTATAAGAGGGTGTAGTGCTTTATTTTATTAGTGTTTACTTATAAGACACTTATCCTAGCTGGGTTTTAGAAGACAAATAGAGTGCTTACTTTGAGATTTGGAACAGTTCTAAGGGAAAAAGTGAAGAGCAGACTTTGTGGAGCTGGGATTAGTTTAAACCTGATTAAGCGGCGCTGCCCGATGCTGCGCTATGAGCAAAAACGCGCAAAAGAGGGTTTTAAGAGAGGGGGATCAAGGAGTTTGGAACTGACCCAACATAGCCAATAAAACTACAGTTTTTAGGCAGTAACCACTCCCTCAGGGGCAGGCAGGCTGTTCAGTGTTTACCTCTGCCACTGATTAACACAGAGACTTCCCTTTAGCCCAAGCAAGCAATGGCCTCCAAGAAATTTACAAACAGTTCAGAACAGCAAATCTGTAACTGAACTTTTTTTAAATATCAGAAAGTGGAAAAAAAGCAAGATTTTTTTTTTTTTTTTTTGTTTTGTTTAAAGATAGCAGAGATACACAAGTATTCTCCTGTACCCAAATGGTCAATTTAGTGAAGATCTTTTGCAGGCGTGCCTAATCTGTAACACATGTAATCAGTTTACCCAATTTCAGGTCATCTGTTTATAGACTGAAGAACACCTCAGATGAAGACGTTATGTCTGAAAGATTTATTTTATTTTTTTTATTTTTATTTTACATTTGTTAACCAGGGGTGTCTGACTGAGCTGAAAAGGCCCTTTTTCAGCAGATGCCCGGGGAGAAAAGCTCCACACAGAAAAATTACAGATACATTTAGTTATTTAGACATGATCAGTATACACTCAAATTACAAAAGACATGTTTTTACAGTGGTATGCAGCACATCAACAGTTACAGTGGAGAGAACAAACAAAAAAATATTAATTTAAAAATAAAGGTAAATAATGTATTTGTGGTGTACAGCTGAAATTTGGAACATAGGTAGAATACATGCATAGTACACAGGTACAGTACATACGTTGTAGATTAGCCAGTGTTTGTGAGTAAGATTGAAAACTATTATCAAGTACTCTAGGTTTAGTATGTGTACCTTATCCACTTTCACTAGCCTGGCGAGCAATCATGGCACTGCCAACTTTGCTTGAGATGTTCCCTGATGAGGTCTTTAAAGGAGGCTTTGGATGATGTGTTTTGAATGCTAGTGGGAACAAAGTTCCATTTTAAGCCATTGAACTACTATATAGTGCATCTCCAAAGCTAAAAGCGGGCAATTCTGTTATAGCAGGCTTCCATTTTGCTTAGTTCAGTTTTGTTGAGATTAGTCAGAATGGGAGATGCATAGAGTAAGGTGGATAGAGTTTGGGAGCGAGCAATGGCTGATCTTGTGTTGAAGGTAAGAAATGGTTTGATACGGTAGAGTGATCCCAGTTTGGCATGTACTTTTTTAATAGTTAAGTTGAGATGACTATCAAATTTTAGGTGGGAGTATATGGTTATTCCCAATACCTTAGCCTGTGCCACTGGAGCGATTGGAGTAGCATTTGTGGAGTAGATAATGAATTGTCTGTTATCAGTGTTTTTGTTAGAACTGGCTATAATCATAAGCTGAGTTTTCTTTGGATTGAGGATAGGTTGGGCTTTGGTAAGATAGTTTTCAACATCAGAGAATGCTAGCTGAGTTGTTTGCAGGAGGGTGGGAATGTTTTGTTCAGCACAGATTAAGGTAGTGTCATCTGCATACTGAATGATAGATGCATGATGTGTGGAGGTATGGAGGTCATTTGTGAAGATTGTGAATAGTAGTGGTCCTAAGATAGAATCCTTTGGGACTCCTATAGTTATGAGCAGCTGAGGAGAGAGAGAATTTTCCAATTTCACAGCTTGGTACCTGTCAGTTAAGTGGCTCTGGAACCAGGTAAGAGTGGAATTTGATAGGTGATATTGGTTTAGTTTGTTTAGCAGGATTTGGTGTGAGACTGTGTCAAATGCTTTGGACATATCAAAAAAAAAAAAAAGAGTTGACACCTGCAGGGCCTTCATTTTTGAGATGGTTTACTGTGTCTGTGAAGCAGAGGAGGGCTGTAGTGGTACTATGGGCAGGTCTGAAGCCATGCTGAGTAGGTGACAGGATGTTGCTGTCTAGGAGATATTTTAGCATCTGAGTATGGATGCATTTTTCTAGGATTTTTGCCAGGGGGAGAGTAAAGCAATGGGTCTGTGGTTATCACGTTCAGTGGAGGTCCTGTCTTTATGTATGGGTGTAACATAGGATATTTTCCAGAGTTTGGAAACATAGTTTTCAACAACTGATCTGTTTATGAGAGTGGAGATTGGGATAGCAATAGCATCTGCTGTGAGTTTCAAGAAATAGCTGGGGAGTAGGTCGGCTGCTGTTAATGAGGTTTTTAGTTTGGAGAGCATGCTTTTGATTGAAGTGGTGGAAACTGTTTTGAGGGTAAAGCTTGTATTAGTGTTATTTGTGTTGGGGGGATAGTGAGGAAAGAACTGTCCTGTGATACTAAGGATAGAATTGAGTTCACAAAGTGGGAGTTGAATTGTGTTTCGATGGGAACTTTAGTATCAGGGGTGGTTGGTTTGGGGGTAGCCTTTTGGGTTCATTTTAGTAGCTGGTTTACATTTTTCCAAAACTTTTGGGGGTTGTGTTGGTATTTAGTTTGTAATGTTATGTAGTTGGATTTTGTGTCCCGCTTAATGTATTTTTTTGCACAATTGTGCAGTTCTTGGTACTTAGTTAGGTTTTGTGTTTCTTTGTTTTTTTATAGTAAAGCCAGGCAGAGTCTCTGGACTTGAGGATTTGTTTGGTTTCTTTACTGAGACAGGGGTTTGTAGAGGTTTTAACCATGATTTTTTGCAATGGAGCAACAAGTGTCTAGGTGTTGTAGAAATGTTTTGTTGAAATATGCTACAGCCTGGTCAAGTGGGAGGGTTTTTAGGGGGGTCCAGTCACAGTTACAGAGTAAAGTGTTGAGGACCTCAGGAGAGAATTTATTTGTGTTTCTAGTGGATATATAGTTAATAGGTTTGCATATGCTTGTTCTACTACATATAAAGTATATTATGTTGTAGTCACTTAAGGTGTCTGGGAGATTGCCTGAGTGGGGGTACAATGTGGGGTGGTTAGTTAGGACCCAGCCAAGGATGGATTCCCTTTTAGATTTTTTATCACATCTAGCTGGAATTTGGACTAGCTGCTGGTAGCCATAGAGATTTATTAGATTACTTGGTGGTTCTGATATACAGGTGAACCAATCTAGGTTGAAGTCCCCCAGAATAAGGGTTTCTTGTGAGTATGTAGAAAAACACCAGGATAAGAAGTCTTCAAGGCTAGCAGGTGTATTACCAGGTGGAATATATATCACAATTGTGGTAATGACCTTTTTAGGGTGAAGTTGAAGTTGTGAGATAAGTATGTCACAATTATTGGGGAGGGGTAGGAGTCTATGTAATTGACGTACAGTTAACTTGGACTTGTACAGTAAGGCAGTTCCACTCCCTTTACAAAGTGGTATGTCTTGTCTAATGATATTGTACCCGGTAGGGAGAACTTCTGAGTTAGCTATGTTTTTATTTAGCCAGGTTTCTGTTAAAGCAAATATGTCTGGGGAGTAGTGTACTATTGTGGCCTGGAGTTCAGGTATTTTATTTTTGATACTTCTAATGTTAATATTTAGCAGTAAAAGATGGTTGGTTTTGCTGCTGTTGTTGATTTGCACAGGGATGAATATAGTGGGGGTGTTATGTTCTGACATTTGTGTTGGAGCAGTTTGTGTTGGACAGGATGGATTTGGGCCCGGGTTGGGGTGGATATCCCCACTTATGGTGAGCCTGGTGTTAAAATGGTGATACAGATGTTGGAGTTTGGTGAGGAGTGTGAGAAAGTATTGTTTTTTTTTTGGTGTAGGAATGAGAGCATATGTGTTTAGTTCTGAATTGGTCCGTTATGCAGTTCTTGAACAATTGTGGGCAGATATTACTATCATGTGTGGTGTCTGTATATGAGAGTGCATAATGTAGTGTCAATTTCTTTTTCAAAACTTCCCACATTCCATTTGCAGTTTTTCCACTAACACATCACTCTGGTTAATTTTTACTTCCATATAATCTGTAATTAACCATTTGTGCATTGGTTTAGATTTCAGTTTGGCAGAATTATCTAGCAACAAATTAACCTTTATAACCCCATGATCACTGTACATTAGCGTTGGTAAAACTTGACTTGAAATAACAGTAATTTCTTTAGGAACACAAAGAATGTCTAGTATGTTCCATTCCCTGGTAGCTTTTTTTTTTTTTTACAATCTGAAGCAACTGTTGTCCCTGAATATACATTGTGAATAATTTCCTTACTAATATTGTTGAATCAATATTATTCCAGTCTGTTTCTGGTAAATTTAAGTCCCCAGCTAATATTATTCTTCCCTCCTGTGTTTCATGCAAGAAATGTATAAATGTGTCTACATCATCTGCACTTGAGTTTGGTGGTCTATACACTCCATCAATTGTTATATGTTCCAGGGTTGTCTTTATTGTCACAGTTACACAGTCTATAGTATTGGTGTTATCACTGAACATGTAATAATCACAGGTCTCATAACTACCTTTAATCCTTATCATAACACCTCCAACTGTTTTTTGTTAGAATGTCTATTACAGTAAATACATTTATATCCTGACAAACTGATTTCCAGTCATTGTTCTTTAACCAAGTTTCACAAACAATAATAACATCAGTCTTGTGGGAACATAGCAAATTTTCCAATAACAAACATTATTATTAATAGCCCTAGCATTAACAAACATCAGAGATGCATGAAATTTTGCTGTCTGTAAACTGTTAAAATTTCAAACTGGCAAAAATACTGCCAAATGTTTGTTAAATATTGAAAAATATCTGCTGCAAAAATTCTCTTCCCTGATCTTGACAAATACACACCATCCTGTCTGAACACGTGTGCCCAAAACTAGGCTTGGATGCTCTACACATTTCCATTTTTTAAAACTGGACATTTTTTCCTTTAGGTATTTACCCCAAAATCTTTTCATTCACGGTGACCTATCCTTTTTATATGTTATTTGTGAAAAATATGTCGTAAGACCAGTACAAGCTACAGTATCTAAGAGGGCTGTAGGTTCCTTACTAACAGTCAGAGAGTCTTTGTGGATGAGAACATTTGCACCAACATGAATAAAAACAGATACGCACTTACTAACGTTAAGATGTTCTAAGGCTTGTCTCACATCTTCTATTTTTGCTCCTGGCAAGCATAACACTGTTTGAAGTTCATTATCTTCTCTGCTGATATAAATATCATTTCCTCTAATAGTTGAATCTCCAATAACAAGAATATCTTTTCTCACCAGAGCTGAAGAATCTTCAACTTCTAATACAGTAATACCTGCTCTATGTATTGTTACAAAGGAATGATCTTCATCACCATTAATCGTATTAATCCCACTGTTTTCGTTGTGTATTATATTTGCAGGCATACGATTCTCATCCAGCTGGCTTTGCACATCCACAGCTTGAACCAGGTAGTCAACATCTGTCTTTCTCTTCATTTTTCTTACAGTAATTTTCTTAAATCCTTCTACGTTAAATTTTGATCTCTTCCTTTTTACTTGCCCCTTGCCTCTTTTTTCTACCTTCTTGTTCGGAAAAATGATGCCTTTTTCTGTAGACTAAACATTTTCAGATAGAAAAATGTTACCATTCCCTATAATCTGTGTGCTATATAAGAAAGCAGTGTCCATTATAGTATGTATTCTCTTTACTTTACAGACATTAATCAGTTTCTTTTCTTCCTTTTTATTTGTTGTGAACTTCTTCCTTCCTTTCTTTTTTTGATTCCATCTAAACATTCAGAATCCTCAGATTACTGAATACTTGCATCCAGAATTCCAAGGTTGTCAAGGGTATTATCTTGCTTCATAGGGGTTGAATCATCTTCACAGACAAAAGAGACGTCATTTTCTAAATGTGTTCTGTTTGTTCTTTGCCTAACGTTATTTATCTCACCAGTTCAGTCATTAATATACATAACAGTTCTCCAAGCCATGCCAATTGCATAATTGGAATCATCATCATTAAGCCTAGATTTACTTCTAATAATGGAAAGCAAATTATCCAACTTTTTACATGAGGAACCAGATCACCAGTGTTATCAGGTGTTACCTTTAAATATGCATAACATTTATTACACCGTACAAGATATTTGTGCATTAGCAAATCACAAATTACATACTCATTTAAAGAATCCATATTCCGCTTCAAATAAATAAAATATTAAAAAAGAAAAGAATAATCAAAAAATCAGTAACAACTGAATTCAAAGAGAACTTAAATGAACTTCTATGACAAAAATCACACAAGCAATATACAACTAAATACTAAAGTAAGTACAGTAAAGTTGTTCTAACAGTGCAAGTTCTGAAAGTCAGAAATTTATTTATTTATTTATTTGCAGTTTGTTTACCAGGGTGGTCCATTGGGCCTTGAGGAGCCCGTTTTCAATGGAGTCCTGGGGAGAAAAGCTCCAAAGATACAACTAGTTATAATAACAGTATTACAAAAAAACAAAAAATACAACTAGCTATAATTACAGTGTCGCAAAAAATATTAAAAAATAATTCTAAGTTACACAGAGTACTAAGAAGACATAACTATGAATCTACTAGATACTGATGCAGAGGTTAAGAGAATTAAGAAAATAAAATGTCAGAGTAGATAAAGTATCAGAGTTGTAGCAATGATCAATAGCAGGGTAGATGCAATATCCCAATGTTAAATGTCAGAGTAGAAAAGTATTACAATTTAGGAATAGTCAATGTCAGGGTAGAAAAAGAATCACGGTGTTAATAATTGAGTTTGTTCAGTTGTAAAAGGTAGTGCAAAGTACCCGAATATAAATGTTTTAAGGAGGAATAAAGAGAGACAGTTACTAAGAAGGTGTCAACAGAAGCGTTTGAGGTAGGGAGGGATTATAGATAGAGATATTATGTAGGATGAGAGCAAGAGCATTCCCACAGTGATGTTAGGTGAGAGTGGAGAAGAGATTTAAAGACAGAGAGGCTACTGGTGGTACGGATGAGAGGTGGGAGGAAGTTCCAATGGCGTGCGAGGCAGAAGGAAAGGAGATGTTTGCCAGGTGGGTGGGAGGGTTTATGCAGTTCAATTAGATTTTGTTGGTTGGATCGTAGGCATCTGTTAGGAAGATGCATTTTAAAGGTTGAGATGAGGGAGGGGCAGAGAGAGGCGTTAAATATAAGTTTATGTGCTTGGATGAGTTGTGTATAGATGAGATAATTGGGGAGTTCAAGCCATTTCAATTGGTGTAGGGAGGTACAGTGATGGGTGTTGGATCTGTGGCCAGTTGCAAATTTTGCGATCTTATAGTAGCAGGAGGAAAGTTTAGATCTGAGGGAGGAGTGCAGGTTGGTAAGGATAGAGGCTCCATATAGTAGGGATGGGGTTAGGTAAGTGTTAGTAAGAGTGAGCCTGGTAGGGGGAGAGATAAATTGGTAATGGCGGTAAAGCATGCCTAATTTTTTGTGAGTTTTTTTGATATTTGCCTGCAAATGGTTGTCAAACTTTAGTTGGTCATCAATTAGGATACCCAAGAGTTTGGCAGTAGAGACAGTTTCAAGAGAAGTGTTATCTTTACTGGTAATAAGGAAAGAGTGTTTATCTAGGGTAATGCTTCTGAAGGGGGAAATAACATTAGTTTAGACTTAT
This sequence comes from Protopterus annectens, assembly GCF_019279795.1. Taxonomy (NCBI): domain Eukaryota; kingdom Metazoa; phylum Chordata; order Ceratodontiformes; family Protopteridae; genus Protopterus; species Protopterus annectens. The sequence continues at coordinate 574,109,100 of NC_056731.1, read as the reverse complement.
TAGCATTTAGTGCTAAATGATTCTGAAGCATCCATAGTTCTGTAGCAGAGAATGCTTCTTGGGTAAGTTTCATTAGTGTAGATGAGCAGGAGGAAGAGCAGATTATTGTTGAATCGTCAGCATATTGAACAAGTTTAGAGTGAGGGATGGCCTGGTGGAAGTCATTGATGAAGATGTTAAATAGAAGGGGTCCTAGAATTGAGCCTTGGGGTACACCAGTGGCTGTGAATTTGAAAGGGGAAATTGCTTTTTTCCACTTGACTGCTTGTTGCCTATCTGATAAGTAGCTGGTGACCCAGTTAATAGAGGAGTGGGATAAGTGTAGTTTGGAGAGCTTAGTGAGAAGAAGGTTATGAGAGATGGTGTCGAATGCTTTAGAGAGGTCTAAGAGGAGGGTGGAAATGATGAGACCAGAGTCACGGGCCTTGTTTACAGTTTCAAGGAAGGAGAGGAGAGCTGTGGTAGTACTATGGCCAGGATGGAATCCATGTTGAGTGGGAGTTAGTAGGTTATTATTGATGAGATAGGGTAGGAGTTGTAGGTGGAAGCATTTTTCGAGAATTTTAGAGATGGGGGATAGGATAGCAATGGGATGGAAGTTGGAGATGTCATTATTATTGCCACCTTTGTGGAGTGGAATAATGTAGGCCTTTTTCCAAATCTGGGGAACATGGCATTCAGAAATAGATCGATTTATTAGGATGCTGATAGGGTAGGCTATGGCTTCTGCAGCAGTTTTTAGGAAGAAGGAGGGTATTTCATCAGGAGCATTAGAACATGGTTTTAGTTTTTGAAGAAATTTTTTTATAGTAGAGATGGGAATAGGGTTTGGGGTGAAGTGAGGACATTGGGAGGTATTGAACTTTTGAGAGAAGGGGTTCTGAGGAGGTTGCTGGGGTGCTGATAGCTTTGTGGTAAAGGATGATATTAATTTAGAGATGGAGTCAATAAAGAATGAGTTAAATTGGGTAGCTAGATCTGAGTCTGAGGCATTTGGGTCAGGGCACGGGTTTTCTTTTCCTACCTGGGTTTAGAAGGGAAGAGATACCATCCCAGAATTTCTTGGGGTTATTGTTGTGTTTATTTTGGAGAGAGGAAAAATAAGCTTTGCGGTCAGTGTTAATGAGTTTTTTTGCTTTGTTGCGAAGTATTTTATATTCATTAAAGGAAATGGAAGTTTTTGTTTTGTCATAGTGGTTCCAGGCTTTATCACAATTTTGCATAGTAATTAGGGTGTTCCTAGTTAGCCAAGGGACGGATTTACTTTTTATGTGTTTAGTTCTTAATGGAGCAAAGGAGTCAAGCAAACCTAGGAAGGTTGTATTGAAGAAAGTAACTGCGTTATCAAGGGATAAAGTTCTTAATGGATTCCAGTTGGTTCTTTTTAGAGTGTTGGAGAAAGCATTGTGGTTAAAGTCTTTTAAGAGGTGAGTAGTGATGTAGGAGTGGGATAGTTGAAGGAAGAAGGGAAGGCAAAGGGCAAAAGTGGGGAGATGGTCTCCAAGTGGATCAGGAAGGGTACCACTCTTGGAGTAGTGGTGTGGGTGGGAAACTAGAATCCAGACTAAGGTGCTGCAAGATATGAGGTCTTTGGAGGGTCTGGTTGGGGAGTTAATAAGTTGTGTGAAGTTATAAAGATTTATATTGACGGAGTTGGATGGGGATTGTACGTTTTCCCAGTTAATGTTAACATCTCCAAGGATTATAGTTTCATTTGTGATATTGGATGAGAACCAGGAGAGAATGTCTTCTAGGACAGGGATATTATCCCCAGGAGGGATGTAAAGAGTGGCTATGCAGATGGATTTTTGTTTGTTTACTTGAAGAAGCGTTAAAAGTAATTCAGCTTTTCCAAAATTGGGGACAGGTTTAGAGTAGGGGGTGACTGAGAGGGCTGAGGGGAAGAGGAGACTTACACCTCCTCCTTTTTTATGAGTTCTATCATGTCTGATGATACTATAGTTAGGTGGAGTAAGTTCCGAGTCTTTAATGGTGGCTTGAGCCATGATTCTGATATGGAAAGAAAATCAGGTTTGTTATGATGGAGCCAGGAATGAAGTTGTGGGATTTTATTACATATGCTTTGGGCATTCAGTGCGGTGAAGTGGAGGGGCCTACTAATTGAGTGGGGAACAGGAGATGGGGAGGGAGAGGTGGGAGTGGCAGAAGGGCCGGGATTTGGGTGTATATCTCCAGAGGTAAGTATGGAGATAGTGTGGTGTATGAGGTAAGAGAGGTGCTTAAGAAACTTGGTATTGGGTTTGAAGTTGGAGGAGTGTTTTGAGTTGGGAGTGGTGTGTATTTGAATAGTGGTTCTAGGGTGTGATAGGAATTTGTAGTTGAAGAGCAAGGAATTGTTGTGGGAGTAGATGTTAGGGGATATGAAGAATGAGGAGTGAATTAGTTGTAAGGGTGGGGAGGTGGTAGAATGGGATGGGGGTGTGTGATTGGTATAAAGAGGTCTGGTGAGATAGTGTATGTAGGAAAGGCAGATAGGTAGTAGTAACAGAGTTGTAAAGGTTAATGGTTTAGTATACATGATGTATATCAAGAGTAATACTGCAGCAGTGTATCTATGTTAGGGAGGTAATAGTGATAGTTGTTTAAGAACTATGATTTTATGTGAAGTAGATAGGTTGAGCAGGAGAGTAGGTGAGATAGGAGTGAGTAATTGGTGGGTTATAAGTGATGAGTTAATTAGGTGAGGCCTCACAGAAATAAAGCTGCAATTCCTTTATGTTGCTTGCAGTAAAGATAAGTAAATCACAAACCAGGACAGGATTGTTTAGATAAGCTCTGAATTGTCCTCTCTACAGTCTGTGTGAATTCATTGCTGACTAGGCCCCTTGGGATGGCTAGAGTTTGCCTGTCTAAAACCTATCCCTTTGTATCCACCAACAGTGAAAAATCAAAGGTAAAACAATAAAATATAAATGAAAGTAAATATTCTTCACTACAAGCTATCCCTTCCTTCCTACAGTGATAAACAGTGATAAAAAGTGATAAAAATAAAATATAAATTCAAATAAAACTTGTCTTACTAGTCAATGTCACAGTAAATCACAAACCAAGGTATGATTGTTTAGATAAGCTCTGAATTTTCCTCTCTGCAGTCTGTGTGAATTTATAGCTCACTAGGCCCCTTGGGATGGCTAGAATTTGCCTGTCTAAAATCTATCCCTTTCTAACAACCAACAGTGAAAATTAAAGGTAAAACAACTAAATATAAATTAAAGTAAATATCCCTGTCTACAATCTATCCCTTCCTTCCTAAATACAGTAAAAAATTGTGATAAAAAATAAAATATAAATTCAAATAAAACTACTCTTACCAGTCAACTCCACAGTAAATCATAAACCAGCATAGGATTGTTTAGATAAAATCTGGATAGCCTTGCATCACCTAGAAGGAAGACACTAATAACAAATAATGCAATTTGTCTATCCAAAAAGAATAGAATGCTAAAGCAGGACAGAGAAAAACCATGAAAAATGTAAAGATATAAAACAGCACAATATCTCAAAAACTTCAGTATGCTCCACAACTGCAGTGAAAACCAAATAAATGAAGATAAAACATTGTACTATAACAGCATTAAGGACAGTGGTAAACACAACTCTAAAAAATTCTGGTCAGCTACTAAAGAAATCTTAAATCCTGGCCAAAAAGTCAACCCTAAACTCCTTCCCAGCAACTCACTACATTAAACTGCAATACAGTTCAACTCTTATCTCATAGATAACATAGCATCTCTAACCAAAAATTCCCCAGCACTTAATCCTAACCCTGCCCAACAGCCACATATCACCACATCTACTTTCACATTCAAACCTGTTCCCATAGCCTGTATAAAACTATCTATTAAAACTCAAGCCATGCTCTACTTCAGTTAATGACCTATCAAGTGAGTACCTTAAAATAGCTGCCAATAGCATTGCCTATCCTGTCTCAATACTTACAAATAGATCAGTCCAAGAATCAAATGTTCCCTGTCTCAGGAAAAATGCCATGCATTATCCATCTACTCAAAGGAGGGAATTCAACAGACATCACTAGCTTTAGACCTATAGCAGCCTTACCCCCCCCCCCGCCAAAATACTTGAAAAATGTATTGAAAAACAATTACTAAATGATTTCCTGCAGGCATATCTCCTATCCCCCACTCAACATTCCTTCTGTTCCTCTCATAGTACTAACAATGCAATTCTATACCCGCGGTGGTGGTGCTGCGGTAGCATTGTTGCCTCACAGTATGGCGCTGTCTGGTTCGATTCTCAGCTAGAGCGTCTTCTGTGTGGAGACATACGTGAATGGGCATACCTTCGTTGAAGGTTGTGCGTCAGGCTTGGCAAGCAGGTACGTAAAAATCAACTACCAATCATTAGCGGAACGGAGTTCCGCTGTGGTGACCCCTAACTGGGAAAAGCCAAAAGACACAAACAAACAGTTGCTGTCAACATATCTAGAGATAATGGCAAACTAGTTTCCTCCTTATTTCTAGACTTGTTCAAAGCATTCAACAACTTGTCACAGCAAACATCTACTTCAAATGTTCCCTCACTAGGTCTCTTTCAGTTCACCTTTCTATGGTTCAAATGCTACTTGTCCTACAGATGTCAGTCAGTTAAATGGCATTCCACCCTTTCTCCATACCTCCCAATCACCACTGGTGTGCTGCAAGGCTCTATCCTTGGCCCTCTCATCTTTAACGTTCTTACCAATACCTTCCACACATCCACACAAGAGGCCTCCCTAATGCAATATGCAGATGACTGCACACTCATATGCACATCAGACAACCTGGCACATTTCTAAAAAATACTCAGGAAGATATAACAGACACTGAAACATGGCTTTGTAACTCACAACTCATGTTCAACCTCCCCATAAAAAAATGCTTATTTTTTTCCACAAATCTTTCTCTCATGAAAAAACAAAATTTAAAATCCTCTCTCTTAACATTACAACATTGAAGCCACATCTCACAGGTGAATGATAGTTTTAAATTCAGCCTGCATATATAAAAGTTGATAAAGAAACTCACCAAAATAGGGATGCTTTACAGAGCCAAAAACTTTCTCATAATTGCAACTAAAATTACACTTGCCACTACTTGCCTCCTCGTCTCAGTTTTATGACTCTCCCATCCTTATTAAACTCCAGGCATCACAAAAAGCAAAACAGGAGCAATGATATAATAAAGAGGCTAAATTTGAAGCAAATGCGCCTTTCACATATAACCACTGTATAACACTAAAAAGCCTAAATTGGTTAGAATGACTTCATCAACTAACATGGACATAGATACTTACCACCTATAAAATTATCCAGCATCCATCTGCTTCCAACACCAAATAGCATTCTATATAACTATGTCCCTAGTTGGTCATTATGACACAATAACCAAAAACTCATCTCTCTGTCCTCAGACCTATCAAATCTGTTGGGCATGATCTGTACTCATACCACATTGCTAAGGCCTGGAACTCCTTACCTATAGCCAACATGTCAGTACTCTCCCTCCATTCCTTTAAAACCATTTTGAAAGACTTCCTAGCCAAAAGCTAGCTCTATTCTTGCTCAAATCCAGGAGAAACAATATCCCTAATTATGAAGAAGTAGCTATTCATACATTATATGTTCTTACTCCCCCTTCTTCAATCATTACTTATGTCAATTAATTTTACTCCCCTAACATTCTTCATAGGTTAATAGGTGTATACTAGGCTAACGACCACTAGGGCCCTTGCAAGCCTACCCATGCAACCCAAATGTGACCCACAATTGTTTTGATTTACATAGGGGATGATTTCACCACTGCCTCTGTTCATCAGAGACATAAGCATGAGACCAGGGTGGATTTCTGATTTCCCATCCATTGGTTCAAGTTCTACTTAAATAGGGATAGTGAGAAACTCTGCTTCAAATGGATGGGGAGCCTGTTCCAGAGAATGGGAATTCTCTGAGAAACATATCTGTCTCTCCAGCATGTTCTATTTACATTGCAAGCAAAATTTAGGAATTTTAATCTAGTAGTCTTGATGCTGTTTGTTTTGCAGATGTGCAAAAGAGTGATCAAAACAGGGTCCTAGAATACCTTAATTACCAGGCAAAAATCACATCTCAGAAGACTGTATTATACCGAGTAAAGAGACAGGCCTTTGAGGAAGTCAGTGTAGGACATTGTATTTACTCCCTGTATTCCTTTGCTAAAGAACATCTGTGGATGTCCCAGTTGCTGCATGTGTCTGGTCAGGTGCATACAGAAGGGGGAATTATACTCTATGATGGTTCTGAGGAGTCAGTGGTATGATGTCCTCTCTGGACCTAAATGCCATGCCCTTGCTTATAAGTTGAGCAACATAGAGTGATATTCTTACTACCTTAGACACATCTTTGTCAAAGGCTAAGGTACTCTATACATGTGTTCCTGGATCCCTGACTAATGAATTAAGAGATGTTTTATAGATGACATAGTTACCGGGTTGGCCAACTTCCCAAAAGCTACTGTAACATATTTCTTGGTTTTAAGTTTTAAGCCATGGTTTTGGCACCAAGTGTTTGTCTGTCTAAGACCTTCCTGAAGGGTGTTGCTATCTTGGGGGTATTCAGTGACTGCTACCAGTCTGCAATCATCTGTAAACTTAGTCAGAGGTCTCTGACATTGGCTTTGACATCTGAGAATTAGATGCCAAAGAGGAATGGGCCTAGCACAGAGTCCTGAGGAACTCCACTGGTGACCAACCTCATTGTGGAGGTGGCCTTACCTATTCTAACCTCCTAGGTACTATCATTAAGCTAGCTAGCTAGCTAGTGAGTTGTAAAGGGGTTTATACCTAGTTGTGTAAGTTTATTAATGCTTGAGTGGGATATTGTATCAAATGGCTTAGCCAGGTCTAGCTAGGCAGCATACACAGCTTTCCCCTCATCCATTGCTTTAGTGACCTTTTCAAAGAAGTCCACCATATTTAGTAAGCATGGCCATCTTTTGACAAAGCCAAACTGGAATGGATCCAGTGTCTGGAGGTCTCCAATATCCTTGTTGATAAATTTCCATGAAAATTGTTTCCATGCTTTTGAATATAAGACTAATCAAACTGATTGGTTTGCAGTTTTCAGTATCTGCTGAAGGTCCTTTATGAAAGTAGATGACCATAACAGTCCTCCATTCACATGGCACAAAACCTGTTTTAAGACTGTAGTTAAATAATTACTCCAGAGGTCCTGATAAGTCAGATTCCAGACTGTTCAGGAGGCATCCTGGGATGTTACTGGGGTTCACTGATGTCATGTTCTTGACTTTAGAGAATTCAGCCAGTACATGCTCCCTAGTTATAGTTGGAGGGGTTATGTTTGGTATATATTTTGTGGGATGGTTGGGGATGAGATTAGGGTAAAGTTGGAAATGAATGTGTCTACTAACCCATTTACTGTATTGCCTGATACCATTAACCACCAGATCATTGTTGTATACTGCCCTTGAGGCTTCTGGCATAGCTTTGCTTGACCCAATTAGCTCTCTTAGTTGCCTATTTAGTTACATTAGAGAGTTTTTATCTTTATATGTATTACCGTTCCTGATTCTTGCAATGTCTTTTTCCTTTTGTTATAAATCCTGTTTAATTTAGGATGCCTTGTTTCTGGGGATAGTCTTGACTTACTTCTGGTAATTAGAGAAGACATTGACATGGTTATGCAAAGTTTCTGAGGGCAATTCAGCATATGCTGGTGTGTTCCCAGAGTTTAGAGGGGCATTGAATTTTGACAAACTTACTTAATAAAAGCTAGTTTGCTTTGGAATAGTTCCTGTTACTGGTTTTAGTGGGATTGTAGAGTTGATTTTGATTTCAAAGGAGACATCTTTAAGGTTGGACCTTACCTGGGAGGACAAGACATGGGGGGATATGCAGCATTCTTCCACTCTGTAATCATGAGGTCCAGTATGTTGGAGCCTCTATCTAAATATTCCATAACCCCTTATTTTTATCCAATTTCATATTGCAATTACTGTTTCTATCATACTAACTTACCTTTAATTTCTCTAAGCTGGTTAAAATTTCTTGAAATGTTCCATCATTGTCATATCAGTGGTATCTATTCTTAACCAATGCTAAGGATCCAACTCTGCTGGACTTTTTGCACATCTGACAACTGAATAACATCAGATCCACTAGATCCAAGGATTTAAATTTTGCTTGTGATATAAATAAGAGAAGTTGGTGAAAGAGATGTTTGTCCTGATGATCCCCATGCTCTGGAACAGGCTTCTCATACATGTGAAGTAGAGTGCATCCTTAACCCTATTTAAGGGTAACCTTGACCAGTGGATGAAACATTGGAAATTCTCCCTGGGTCTTACCCTATGTCTCTGACAGATCGAGGCAGACAATAAATCTCAAACTAACATACCCACCCACATAAACTCCATAAACTTCCTAATTAGCATACCCACTCCTAATAAACTCCTAAGATACATAGGTACACAATGTGGTTGGACTGCATGGCTAGGTTTATAAAGGCCCTGGCAGTCATTAGCTTAGTATGTACCTATGAACCAATAAACCTATGTTTTTACATTGCATCTAACTTGGCATAATTATTTCAACTATAGCTGTTGTTATGTTAGTTTTGTAGAGTGTAAACTTATTGTTCTTAAATGTTTTTTGTAAAACTTTGATGTTTTTTCCAGTCATTCTCTGAAAATGGGTACCTGTCACCCATTCACTCTCTTACACATTCACTATCGCTATTCAAACCTATTACTTACTTTTTTATCATCACTGTAATAAGCTTTACCAATGCAACTTCCTACCTTGCTTTCCATTCTTCTACTGCTAGCTCACTCCATAACTTTCCTTTAATTCCTAAGCCTATTCACCACACTGATAATCATAATTTGTACCTTCACCTCTGCATCAGCATGATATCTCATCAAGTGTTTACAGCCTTAGCAACAGCCTCCTCCTTAGACTTAATTTACTTCACTTCCAACTTCCACCTAAAAAATCAAATATGCTCTATTAAAAGTCAAACCTGTTTTCAACTATAGACCCACACGTCTCTTAAATCTCAAAGTGAGGAGACATCCACCCTTACCTTGGACCTCAACTACCACCCACATCAATCACCATCACCATCACCTCTTTCAAAACTCGGCTTACTTCTCCTTATCATCACAGTGTCTTCCCTCCATTCCATCACTCTTTACTCCAAACCACTCAACTTAATACATCCCCCCTTCTAACAACAGAACTCCATCAAAAGACCTTAGCCTCATCACAATAAATCTACATAGTAAAAAGCAACTGAACTGTATGCCTGAATATCTTAATATACCCCTGACATGCCATATCAGAAAGCTGGCTTAAACCAAACACTAGTGAATCAGTCCTCCTGTTCAAGAAAATTTGTAGTATTGCTCGAAATTGATTTAAGAAGATTAGTATGTTGAAATAAAGATGAAGCACTTTTGTCCCTTTTAGGACTTCATCAGAATTATGTAACAATAGTCTAAAACAGCCAGTCTTAATTTTACAAAACTAACCATGTGACAATCCTTGATTGCACATAACAAAATATTTAAAAACATATCACAACATATGAAAAATTAAATTTTAGTTGATATGTATTGATCTTATTTATACATTTTAATAAAATGCTTATATTCTGGCTGTTCTTAACTTTATTATACATGCAACAGAAATGCTGTCATTAAAACCTGGGAAACTATTGACTCCCAGTCTTACTTGCCAAATAAGCTCAAGTTTTTCTAACACACATTCCAATGCTCCCCCGCTTATAGTTTTGTCAACTTTCTCTAAACCCATGAATTTAAATTCTACAAAGTTTTTATATAACATAGAGGGATGGTTCAATAAAGCCTACACAGAGTGCTAAGACCTCACACATGGTAATGTGCTGTTTCATATTCAGTAAGCAGCCCTACATGCTGTGTAGTGCTGTGGAAAAACAGTAAACGTTGTGGCATGCTAATTACGACAAAAGCAGCTGAATTGCATGCTAATTAACCAATCCAAGATGGAGGAGGTATTCAGCAAGCTGTAAGGCAATTATGTAAACTTAGTGCAGGTTTTGACCTTAAATTCCAAAACCTATTGGAATACAGCCATGGAAACTACTATACATGGAATTAATGCTAGGGGCTGCTGTTGCTTTTATACATATGTATGTGCAACAGGCCCAAGTCTATGCTGCTGTAGCTGCTAATAGACCTCAGGCAAGAAGGAGAAGCGTGTTTAGACCCCATTTAAGTGTTCATGGTCTGCATGAGGTGGAAACTGTAGAGAGCTACAGGCTGGATAGAGACACAGTACAACAACGCTGTATCTCTGTCATCGCCAACTGAGAGCAAGGGAAATCCTAGGGGAACCAATACCTGTGGAGACTAGGTATGTGTAGCACTTAGAATACTAGCTACAGGAACCTTCCAGAGACCAACAGGGGATATGCTGGGGGTGTCACAGTCATCAGCATCCAAGATCCTCCTGAATGCTATGCTACAACATGCCAGTGACTACATACAGTTTCCTTATACAGGTGAGGACAAAGCTACAACTATGCAGGATTTCTTTCCTGTACCACACTTCCCTAAAGTGTTGGGTGCCATACACTGCATGCACATTAAAATCAAAGCTCCACTTGGGGAACATGGAAGGCTGTACATAAACAGTAAGGACTTCTACTCCATTAACTGCCAGGTCATGTGTAATGCTACAGGAATTATCCTGAATGTCTGTACTGCCAATCCAGGCAGTTACCAGGTCTCCCATGTCTGTATCTGTATCAGAAGTTTTCTAGGGAAGATATTCCACAAGGTCATTTACTGGGAAATGCATGGCATGTACATGAGGCATGGATACCTCTTAACTGTCCAGATTTTTGGAGAATGTCCCAATTTTTGCCTCATATTTTTGGTCTGTTTTTCATAAACTCTGTGGTTTTCTGGCAATTCACTGGGATGATCTCTGGACTGACTTCACTAAAATATTATACAGAAAAATGAACACTAAGACAAATCTTATTATTCAATCAACTTTTTTTAAGTTTATAAGACCAATATTTAAGATATTCCCCTATTTTTGGGCCTTTTCCCCCATTATGTCAAGCTTTGTTCAAATTTCTTTAGCTAAGAGGTTGTCAGGTATGGATGACAACCATTAGAAATGCACACCCACCCACCAAAGAACGCTATAATGAGGCACATGCTTAAACAAGAAATATCATATAGTGTGTGTTTGGGCTGCTGAAATGCACAGTTCCAGTGCATTGATATATCAGGGGGAGCCCTGCAGTACAATCCCTGGACTTGTGCTGACATCTTCACTGTTTATGCTATCATTCACAATATTATCCTGAGAAAACAGCTTCAGTAGGAACAACAAAGGGAAGCGGCACACATCCCATAGCCACTGGCAAGATCACCACAGCCACACGCAGGTGCAAGATCAAAGGGGGTCCTGGCCAAGAGGCAAAGGATAGCACAAATTCTCACCCTGTAAGATGGTAAGTCTGTCATCCTATGCACATACATACAGTAAAATGGATGCCAGGCAATGCTCACAACCATTGCTCACACATGTAATGACTGTGTACTGCTAACATTACACAGAGTCAGCCCTGAATTAAAACACTTGTAAATGCTGGACTATCATGCCAAGTGCTGAACCTGGAATAGGAAAATAAATGGCTAATAATACAAATGAATGGCAGATCCTTACATAATGTTACTTGCTAATGTAACTAAGTAGAATGTGGATAATCTTTACAGGTCTATATCATATAATTGAAAAAACTATTTGTCAAATGCTTATTAGTCGGACACTAATCAGTGAACTGCAAAACAATGAACTTCCGTTTAAGTGAAAATTTTTCACAGGGGAAAACAACCAGTTGGCCATAATTGGGGATTTACCCTTTTCCCCACTGTAGTGTGATCTTGGAGTTGGTATATTTAGTTAGGGGTGTGTGGGGGGCACAGTCCCCCACATTGGAAGGTGTGGGGGGGTCTTTCCCACCACTAGAATGGGTTTTATTTGGTGATGTTTTTGTGTAGTTCACTGGGTTGGCCAACTGGTTTTTAACCCAGCAAAAGGTTTCACGTAAATGTACGTTCAATATTTCAAGTTTTCACTTATTAGTGTTCGACTGATAAGTGTTTGATAAATAGTTTATTCAATTATATGATATAGACCCGATTGTTACACCAATGACATCAATATGTGACAGCACTGTCCATAGATGTGTTCACTATCAACTAACAGGTCTCATGCATCAAAGAGACACATATTACAAAATCCCATAAAAAAGCAGTACAATTTTAAAAAGAGCATCATAAACATATAATAAACACTCACTGGACATCAGAAAAAGGATTTTTGTATCCCTGAATCCAAAAGGTATAAAATCAATGATATTGCACATCATTTGTACAGGGTTTTTTTTTTGGGGGGGGGGGGGGGGGGCAGTAGGCCAAGCCTGACAAAAAAGTTAGTGAATGTGTGTGAGTAAGAAAGACAGGCAGACATAAATTTTGATAAAGTAGCAAATGGACACTGATACAGAATCAGCTGTAAGCCTCATGACTGATCCGTGCAACTGTTATGTGTGTGTGTTTGTATGGGCATTCAAGGTGAAACCTATGTGTGAGGGTCTGCAAGAGTACAGCCAAGCTCTGTACTAGCTCTGATCCTGATATGTTGGACAGGTATGAGCCACTTATGGTAGAGGTAAAAGATCATTGTCATCATCCCCAACCATGAGAACTGGCTCTGCCAGGAGTTGAGCTGGCACATCCATGCCCATGGTCAGATGCACTGCTGCTACCTGAACATGACTGATATCTGCTGGATGACTTCCCATCATGAGTACACCCAGGACCATGATCCCATTGCCTACCCTGTCTGAATATTGACATTTCAATCACTGATGGAGCAGTGGAAGTAATTCCATTTCAGGACCATGACTGGGCATGGCTTCATTGGTTAACATCAGATGATGATGCTACCATATGTCTACATGGATGCTGTCCCATCCCAGCAGTCATTTCTTCACAGACACTACCATTCCATGATGTCATTCATCCACTCCATTGAATCGACCACATGGTGGAGGCAGTCAGCTTGTGCCACATCTACAACTTTAAGCATGTCCTCAGAGGCCCTAGTGGAACATGCCTGCACCTCCATAATGGCCCTAAATATATGTCGAGTGGCATGTAAATACACACCAGAATCAAGTGGATGGTGGAAAGCAGGCCTCCTCCGTATACCACTAACAAGCCTCCTGCATGACACCTCACCTACACTTTGGCTACTGCTGGAGTCAACAGGCACTGAAGTGACAGTAACCACACTACCCTGATTAAGTGTGTCACCCATCATCTGTTCAGCATCTGAGGACTCAGTGAAATAGGTATGTGTAATCCTGCTGAATGTGTCTAAAGGAAATACAGGGGATGGCTAAATGTCAACCTCAGTCTCAGATTCAATCTCTGCACCCCCTGAATGTGTCTGTGTTTGGCCACCATCATCATCAGAGTCTGCTGATACACTGACATCAGGTTGTAAGAATCCTATACTTCCACTGTCAGGATCACCTATGATAATAAGCGACAAACACAGGAATGAAAGTAATACCTACATGAAACATTTAAAACAATTTATATGCTAATAAACTAACTCTGGTCACACTATCACAGATGGTACACCAATACACACAGTCATTACACCCACCCACACATATAGATGAATGCATATATCTGACAAATTGTCATCAATAATCAAAGAAAAATGTTTGCCTTATGTGCTGACTCACCACTCGGAAGGTAGGATAGTCCTTGAAGAAATGAAACTAGGTAAGGATGAAATCATCACAATTGCAATAACACAAGGAGACAGTAAATACAGAATTTTGTCTCTATGTCCATGAACACTAATTTTAACTGAAACTTGGCTGACATGTCCACCCAAAGCCCATGTTTGATAAATAAAAATGTGTTGCTAAGTTTCTTAATTTTATAATAGGCCATCAAAAAAAACTCCTGAACTATTAATTACATTTTCTTATATTTTACTATACAAGCAAATCTTACAACTTGATATATCTAAGCTTACCTGGAACCTTCTCCAGGCACAGACTTCCTCTCCCAGAAACATCAACACTGACATCAAACACATGCTGGTGTGCAGTTTCCACTGAGCACTCTGGATCTCTGACAGTGGACAGGAACTCTTCATCTGGGGTCAGTGGTAGCTCTGTAGTAGGTGACCCCCTGTAGCCAGCTGTTCACAGGCAACTGCAGCTGCTCTCCTCCAGGCTGATGAAATCATATCAGTGGCTCTATGATGCACCTGATCATAAGTTTTGTTGCACCTCTCCTATGACATTGACATCATTGATGATCAGGTTCCAAATCTGCATTACGTCAGCCATATCCCCACTTCTTCTCTCAAGCAGAAATGTGCCATGGCAACTGAACGCCTGCACTATTACGTCATTTTCAGAGTCACTGAAAGAGGGTATACATGGATTTGTACTCGTCGGTACCATATTTCTATGAGGCATAAAACAGACAAGGATACAATACACACATATCATATAATTAAATTCCCCTCTATTACTTACACACACACACACACACACACACACACACACACACACACATTTTATACATATATATATATATATATATATATATATATATATATATATATATATATATATATATTATTAAAACTGAGGGTTATGAGAATATTGTACTCTTCCAAAAGTAAAAAAACTGACAAAAACACAAAAAAGGGAACAGGGAGGACACAAAACACACTGTTTATTCCGAATGTAGTAAGTGCTTTCATCAGTGACCCAAGAACACACAGTCGCTGTAGCCCAAAAGTCTGCTCCAGAAACAAGCAAAGCAAATATCTGAAAACAAACTGGAAACCGACCACCACAATAAATGGATAAAAGTATTTAATGTAGAAAGATAAGCGCTTTCACGTGTACCAAGAAACGCTTCTTCAGATCCTTGCAACTGACAACTTTCAACTCAAATATATACAAGCATTTCTGAAACAATCAATTCAATTAATCCAATTAAAACATGCACTTAAAAAATCATTCAATTAAAAGAAACAATGAAAGAATGAGGATTGCTACTTGCACCTAAATGAAAAAGTTAAAAAAGTTATTAAAGCAACAACAAGAATTTGTAGTGGAATATAAATACAACAAAACTCTTATATATTCATATCTATAAAGACAAATTCTAAAACTTTACATCAAATATTTCCTATAACTGTGCAATTATATGTGCAAAAATGCTAATATTGACGAAGTACATTAGTACCAAAATCTGTGAATCAGTATGGTATTACTACACTTATTCAAAACTTATCATATATTAAATATACGTTAAATAAATCATAAGTTGTTAATTATTATAAAATCATTTCCCAAAAATCACTGTGGAGGCAACAATCGACAAAGAAAGCACACTGGTACCACAGTAAATTCCACGATCCACACTTGATTTAAATAAAAGCACAGCTCTTTTATTTAACAAGCCAAAACAGTTGTTGAGCGCTTTCATGTATAAAATACACTTCATCAGAACACTTAGTAAGCCCTAAGGCTCTCTATAAATACCTAAAAAACCGCCAAAAGTTAATTGTTTAAGAGCTACGCCCTCACCATTTCTTAAAACTACAGTACTTACTTTCTTACTGATAATACATATAAAACCTAAAATACAACACTAAATGAAATTGTGTGTAAGTTTATACACTTAAAAACCAACTCTTTGTCAAGGCTTGAAGGCAACAACATTGTACTGTGTGGTACATATTTAAAAGTGACACAAAGATGCAGTGTCAAACATTGTCACTTGTTAGAAATCAGTCTTGACATTTGTCCTAACAAGACAGGATTTGGTAGGTACAAAATTCAACTATTGCTAAAACACTGCTAATACATGCAATGATATAATGTTGATGTAAAGACAATAAAATTCAGTATCCAGATTTTTACAAGTTGTATACTTCTATTAAATTTTTAAATACAATTCTTTAAGTAAAAGTAATAATTAATAAATGGAGATGTTATGTGTTCCTAAAAGACACGCTGCATTTAATTTCAACTGCCATTTTGTTTCTTTCTCTCCCACTGTTCTCTTAATGTCCCCACCCCTCGGATTCTCCCTAACTACTTCCAAAATTGCAAATTTAAACTTGTCACATGTTTTACTTTTAGAAATGTGCCTAAATAAGGCATTGTTCTCGTCCCTCTTCCCTATACAGTAAATGTGATCGTAAATTCTGTTTTTAAATAACCTGTCGGTTTTCCCGACATAATAACAGGGACAGGAACAGCACATAGCTAAATAAATCAAATGCTTGGTGTTGCAATTACCATTGGCAAATCTAATTTTATTGTTGTTGATATTTTCTAAAGTACAACATGCATCCTCACATACAAAGGCACATTGTGAACATCTACCATTCCTGTCCCCCCCTCTGTGTGTTATTGTTCCCCCCTTGTCTATTGGCCTTCCATTCAATAAGATTTTTAATATTTGGGCCTGTTTTGTATACAAAGGTGGGCCTGTCACTGACAAAATCTTTGATAGACTCATCACTGGTAATGATGTTCCAATTAGAAGTAATAATTTTTTTGACATCATCTGCATGTTTCCCATACTTAACTATATAGGATTAATATTGATTTGTATCTTTGTTATCATGACATTTTACTAGTATCAGGGAGGATAGTTCCTTCCCCAACAGTGGTGTGTACTTTTCCCCATTCCTGTAACACAAAGCTAGTCACATCCTGGATACCCTTTGTCCCTAAACATACTCCTATGTGGTTGATTTCCAACTCCATGTCCGCACGGAGCGTTGTCATCCTCGCAGCCGTTGCACTGACCTTTGATAATACTTGACTACTACTGAAATCCAAATAACCATTGCTAAATGTGTCCTTCCTGTAGATCTTGGATTGAAAGGACCCCCCGTCATTGAATATGTACACATCAAGATAGTTGATTCCACTCATGTTATATTGGTGTACAAACTCTAAATAAGTGGTGGTCTGATTAATATATTCAATGAATTTGGACAGTGAAGTAGTGTCCCCCTTCCATAACAGAAACAAGTCATCCAAATAGCGGACATAGCAGGATATGTGTTCCATCCACTCACTATGTAGTACAAACTCTTCCTCCCAATCCAAGAGCACAAGATTGGCATAAATAGAAGCTGCCCCATGGCCACACCCAGAGATTTGTCGAAAATATTCACCTTCAAAGAAAATGAAGTTGTTGTCAAGTACAATTTAATCTTATTATAAAATCATAAAATATATATATATATATATCTGTATGTATGACTCACATAGTGCTAAACATCAGAACTATGAGAGCACTATAAATATCAATGCAGCCAAGTATAGAAAACATATGGATAAAAATTACATAATCCCATATGCAATATAAAGATCTAGGTCATTAGAAGTGTATAAACCATTGAAATAAACAACATAAAAAATATATCTGTATATGTATATATGTATGTATTTTTAAAACCAAATATGTAAAAATGTAAGTCAAAGTGCATCTAACAAACACTGTTTATTCCGAATGTAGTAAGCGCTTTCATCAGTGATAATCCACCAACTTCTTCAGACAATTTTAAAATCACAACATACTGCATCTTAAATAAAACTGAATCACACAATTGATAAATTAATTAAGTACATTGTTTATAGTTAAAGGTGTATCGTCATGGATACAACTTACTTTAAATTAAGAACTAGAATCATAATAAAACTAGCAGTATTAAAACTTGCCTAGTACTGCTTTCTAAACTACGCAGCCAACCCAGAAATAAAAGATTAAAATACGATGTAAATCAACCTACATCTTATGTACCAAAGCATATACCCAAAGTTTTCATGTATATGAAAACAAACATTTAAATCCAACAGTGCACATAAAAAAACAACCTTAAATTCATACTACCAAAATACCAAAGACTAAATCAATTGTTAGTGTTGGAAAAAAATATATAAAAGATATGCAAGAGAAAATTAATTATATATATAAGTAATTCATATACAAATAGCACTTTTTAAGGAGCGCAGGAAGAAGAACTACAACACCTTATCTTAAATACCTATCTGCTAAGAGCCTTAAGCTTAAGAAGGCATTTGATATGTATATACAATCATTAAGACCCAAGGGTATATGTGCTGACGTACGAACTGGCCATTTTAGTTCGCACTCCTCAAGGTTTAGCTGAAAGTTGATGAAAAAGTCAAAATCAATATGGTTAGGACACAAAAGAAGCTTATCAGAGATGTAAATGAATATGTGAAGCATACAGCCTACCTTATGCCTAAGCATATAGACAAAATAGATTGTATTTCTAACATGCCTTTTACGGCTGATAATATTCAGGGTAACTTTAATCATGAGACTGTTTTGAGTTTGTTAGAGGTTAATGCTAGCATACTCCCCACTCCTTCTGCTGAAGAATACAATGACACAGCTCCCCTTCCACTTACACTGGAAAGGACAGAAAATCATAACAAGACAAATCATAATAATTTTTTTAACCCTCCTACACCCCTGCCTTTGGTCCCAGGAGGAGGGGACGAGGGAGGGGTTGGAAAACAGGTTATCAACACTATTAGATCAAGGGTATAACACTAATTCTTTAGAGTCCAACATTTTATCATCTCATGATGATAACTTGCTTTCATATAAAGGTTTTAATATTTCAATTATACTAAGATTCCGATTAATAAGACACACTTTTCCCTTTTCAATAAAGCTTTTAAATTAGTTCCCCACACTAATTTGGATATATCTCATTTAATGGTGGAACTTAAGTTATTTACCAGAAACTTAATTTTCAACTTAATTTAATTAATTCCTGTATCAATGTGGAATGTCATGACCTTCTTCTAAAGAAAACACGTATTTTCAACCCCCTTCTTAATTCTACCCTACTGATTTTTGAAAAGAGATGTGAGAAGAATTTTTTTAATTTATTTAAATCACACTGACACTGGTACTACAATCTAACCAAGGTGGAAAGAGATGTTTTACACAATTTAAAGCATGACCCCACCTTGAGAATAATGCAGCCTGACAAAGGAGGTGGTGTCATGCCAGACAACAAGTGGACATTGTCAATTTCAGAAAAAATATATTGTTACATCTTGTGTCTTCCATTGTGCAAACACGCTAAGCAATGTTTTTCAGTGGTCAGCACACTTCTGCAACATGGGCAGACAATAAGCAGACATTGTCAATTTCAAATGAATCCATTGTTACATCCTATGCTTTCCATTGCACAAACACACTAACCAGTGTTATGCAGTGGTCAGTACACTTCCACAACACATGCAGACAATAAGCAGATACTGTTCATTTCCAAAAAGAAGCATTGTTGTATCGTATGCTTTCCATTGTGCAAACATGTTAAATGATATTGTGCTGTGATTAGCATGCATCCACAACACCTGAAGACTTGTCAATTTCTAAAAAGTAACATGTGTGCTCCTTCTTCGCACAAACATTCTAAGTAGGTTTGCATGGCAGTCAGCATACATACACAGTAATGAGTGTGAAAAATACAGCTACTGCCTAGCTCTCCCTGTGGCAACAGGTATAAGTTAATGGGAACAATACAGATGAGCCAGGGTATCTAATCCAGCAAACTGCAAGTTTTATTAATGCTGTTCCACTGTAAGTTATATCAAAATTAACAATAGAAAACTAATTATATATAAAAATAACTATGTATACTAGTGGATGTTGCATACACATGATCCCATATACATTATATGTCTAACTGGGGTTATCAGTACGATTAAGTTCTACAGCTAAACATTTTTCTGAACATTCAGGTCATACACATACATGGTTACTCACTCAGCACTTTAATGTGTATGTGTAACTAATGAGCATGTGCAACAAACAAGTCCACAGCTGCAATGAGCAGTTTGCACAGTAATGACTGTAAAAATACACCTGTTACCCAGTCTTCCCTGTGACAACAGGTGTAAGCTCATGGCCACAATACAGGTGAGCTGGAGTTATAATTTAGCACAATCCAAATTTTATTAATGCTGTTCCACTCAATTTTTAAAACCAAAGAACAATAGAATGATAATTCGACATAATAAGTATGTATAGCAGCAGAAATCATATGAATGATGTGTGTGACTAAGGGTATAATTACAATTATGATTCTGTACTTAAAAGTGTCTTTTTTGCCCTGGGATGGACTTCACACTTCAGTGATAGTCACAAACACATGAAAATATAAAGCAGGTCCTTGTCAGGTCACGCACATACATGGTTAACCAGTCACTCTTTAAGGTGGCAATATAATTAATAAGCATGTCTGACAAACACTTTGTTTGAGGCAAGGAGGGAAAAACACCTATGTGGAAGATTATGTATTGTCTATTTTACATAGGTTTGAATACCACAATGTACAAATTACTTTTATCAATGTGTAAAGCCACACCAACAATGTATCAGGTCATAACATTTATATGCCCAAATACGTTTGGAAATTAAGTCATCTAACATGTACAGCAGCTTCCTACCCATAAACTAATTCCAGCTGCCACATTACCCTTCCTATTTTATAAACTGCCTTCCTCTTTGGCATAATTGTTCTCAGCTTAACATTGCGCAAATATGGTTGGCATGGTTATGTGTGTTTGTGCACTAACCATTAAACACAATATCGTGAATTGGCAGGAAAACATTTTAACTGTTGCTGAATGAACTGTGCAGACATAACAAGAGTTCAAAAGGAAGGTTTTAGGGCTCAAAGACAGGGTGTAGAGGAGTTGAGAATATTCATTGGAATCCTTGTAATGTGCCATAGCTGTAGCCTATTGCAGGGGAACTATATGGGGTCTCAATATAAATCAGAGGCTTGGAATAGTCTTGCCAAGGTTGTTTCCAGTGTGACTGAAATTCCACTCACTGGGGAGCAATGCAAGCACTATTACAATAACCTGAAAAGGCACAAAAAGGCACAACTTAACCAATCACCAAATGAACAGGCACCAAGGATTCAAAAAGAACTAGGAAACAAAAATCTGAATCCCAGGCTGAACGTTTAGAAACACCACAGACAGAATGTAGAAAGTTTAAAAATCAGAAAATGTTTTTATTCAATACAAACGCTTTAAACACACTACAAAATTCAAACATGCACTTTCATCCCCAGTACAGCTTAAGGACTTATTCAGAATAATAAAATAATGAATTAAAAACACTACCTACTTTAAAAAATAAAATTAAAGAAACACCTGACATTCTTGCACCAATGACCTTCAACTTTACATGAATCAATTAACTGCAAACTAAACTAACAGGCAAGGAAGCCATTTCAATTGCTAACCAAACCAAATAAATGCAGTGCAGCCAGAGGGAGGCAATGATGCAGAATAAAAGTTTCCACAACTCATCCAATGGCTGGATGAGTTTAGGACTCCTGATATCCCACAGCTGTGTAAGTATACAGACAAAGATACTTTAAATTATAGTCAAAGCTGGAGATAGGCAAGACTAGTATGCATAATGCTCTTCCTTTTTTCTCTGCTCTTTATTTCACAGCTGCCCAGGAGATGGCAATGAAAAGGAAAGTCCATGCTGAATGTTTAGAAAGACTAAGAGAAGCAAGGGGTATGAATGCAAAATAATTATTATTGTATTAAAAAATTCTTCTGTACATTAGTCACAAATCAAGCATGGATATCATAACTGTAAATTCAAGCATGCATGCTTCATTCTATAGCTCAAGGCAATTTGTACGAGTCACTTGTAATAGTGTATTCAGATGTTTTGGGTTCAAATCCCACAGGTAATAAATACATTGTAAATAATTAAAAATGAGGTAAATATTAATTTCAACAAAAATTGGCATGCATGCCATGTCGTTAACTTTATCTGTATTATTTGAAATGTGCAATATATGCATGTTGTAAGGATTACTTGGAACAATTATTAGTCTTAGTTTGTAGTTTGCTAAAGTTTAATTCATGTAAAAGTAAAATTATATCATAGTAATTTATTGTATGTGGCATATAATGGTCCTAATTATCTTTTTCTTTTTTTTCCCTGTTACCCCACCCCTTATCTCTCTTTTTTAATTTTATATGTGTGGTCACAACTTTCTAATGTCATCAACTTCTGACAACTGAAAAAATCTGTTTCTGTCTGTCCCACGGGCATCCCTCAGTGGTGTGCACAACTTCCCTTAAACACATTCAAAGGTCCAACAAAAAAAAAAAAAAAACTGAAGCAACTGCCTGCATACAAGAACACGGAGAGCAGAACCCTGTACAAACCAATAAAAGCTACTGCAAATTCTCCTTTTATCAACAGACTGTGAGCAGTGTAGGTCTGTTATAATCTTTCTGTGATACTCCTACTGATTCTTCCTCTGTGCACACTACTGGTCCCCCCCACCTTTTTACTCCCATTTACTGTAACAAATATATACATTTTTCCAAATTTTTGCATTTATTATTCTTATATTTTATTTATCTTGTATATCACATTTATTTTATATTCTTATATTTTATTCTCCCATTTATTGTAACAAAAATATACAGTTTCCCAAAGTTTTACATTTCTTTTATATTCTAATTCCCTGATGCTCTACTAAATCTGCTTTTGAATTCACACAGATAAACAGCCACCTTTAGGTACTGACCTGGGCTAGCTGGTTGATTGTTTTTCTCTTCTCACAGCTTTCTCCAAGTCCTGGTCCATACCCCTCCCCCTTTTCTTGTTCTCCTAACATAATTCTAGTATAAATTTCCTAGTCCTGTCAAACCTGTTTTCTCGCAGCTTTCTCCAAGCTCTGGCTCTTAGCCCCCCCCCTTCTCTCGGGCTCCTAACATAATCTTATTGTAAGGTTCCCAGCCCTGTCAATCCTGTCTATTCCCTCCCTCTTCCTCTTAAGAGTTTACTTATTCCTCCCCTGAGCTGCGGCGCCATCTATAAATACTAAAAACCTCTGCCTGACTACACTCTGTTTCTGTTTGTCCCATGGGCATCCCACAGTAGTGTGCACTTACTGCATGTCCCTTTCTAAAACCCCTGGCATAACTACATTATTTTCTTACTTCTTAGTGAACTGCAGCTCCCCATTGGTGCATAAATAATAAAAACAAACAGAAAGGTAACATTCAAACCAAAATGATAGGCTGCCCTATTTCTGTAGTTGCTAACCTTCTCACTGATTGCTTTCTGTCTGGTGACTACTGCTCCTCCCGGAAGGAGTAACCCACTCTGTTCGCCCTTTGGGATCACTGCGCTCCCCTACCCTGCCCCCAAATAGCACCCGACCCCACTACCTGTACTTTTATACATCCTGTGACTCCCCCCCAAGCAACACCTCTTTAATAAAAACACACCTAAGCCAAACCCCACCCACCTGTAGATCTACATCACCCCAAACATCCACATCTTTTACAATGCTCTACATAACATCTCTCCCTATAACCCCATTTGCCCTACTAATCTCTCTCTCTTTTCTTATCTATCTCACACTTTTTCCCAACCCTTGTCATAACTCTCACACACACTCCACTACATCTTACCATCAACTTCACTTCCCAACCTACTCATTCATCTTACATGAACTCTTTACCTCTAACCCAATCTATTTCTTCAAACCAGAACTGCTCCAAACCCATCCCCGCACTCCCCTCTTAAATGTGGTACAGAAAATCACTACTCTCACACAACAAAAGCTACCCTTGCACAGCACACTGCCTCACTCTTCTACTCCACCATATCTCTCTCTTACTAGCCGGTGACATCCACCCCAACCTGGGACCCATCTCTAACATCAATCTCACCAAATCCTCCACTCAACCCACAAACTCAAAGTCCATTCTCCTTACAACACTTAATGCACAAAGCCTAAAAAACAAAATCCCTACCTCCATGCCTGAATCTCCCATAACCACCCCGACATTACTGCCATTTCTGAAAGCTGGCTGAAAACCTATATAAAAGATAACAAAATCTACCACCAGGTTTCCAAATCATTCACAATGACAGAGCCTACAAAAAAGGAGATGGAGTAGCAATAATCTACCCCACCTCCCATACCATAACTCCCTACTCCAATAAAATACCAACCTTTGCCAATGTTGAAATTATAATAGGTTTACTACAATAAACAACCACAAGTCCATATGTATCCCTGCCCTCTATATTCCCCCTGCTGATAATATCACAACTCTTGAAAACATCCTGCCCTGGTTTTCCTCCAATATAAAAAAAATGAAACCTATATACTCAGTGATGCCAACATCAGCTGGAATACTATTAACCATGAAGCCCCGTTCCACACAATCAACTTGTACAACTTCTCCCAACTAATACAATCTCCAACCAGACCAAATAAAGATGGTACCTCTGGTACCATCATTGACTGGATCCTAACAACTCACCCTAACCTTATTACCAAAGCAGGAACATTACCTGATCCTTTCAGCGATCACCTACCAGCCTTCACCAACCATCTCCCATCTCCACAGCATAAACAATGCCACTACATCCAAAACCGCAACCTCTCCTCTTTCAATCCTCTAACTTTCTCTGAATGCTTAAAGCATAATGACTAGTCCCCTCTAAAAGCCCTTCCCCTAGATGATGCCATTTCCTACTTTAACCACTCATTCCTATCCGTTCTCAATCAGCAAGCCCCTCCTTGAACCAAACGCATCAAAACCAGTCCCTACCCATGGTTATCAAAAGATACTAAACTAGCCTTGCACCAAAGGGACTAAAAATGGAAAGAATATCAAAAACATAAAACCCTAACACCCTCCTAGAGTATAAGTAACTACAAAACTCTGCAAAAAAAACTAATAATTAAAGTCTGCAAAGCCCACTACACCAAACTCCAGTCCTTGCACTCAACAAATCCCCAAAAATTCCTGGACTCCATCTCAGCCATGCTGCATTCTGGCAACAAAGAAAATCCCTGACCAGACCCCAACCTCTCCAACCTTGAAACAGCCAGCCAGTTCAACTCATTCTTCATAGACTGCATAGCTAAACTATTAGCCTCCTTTCCACCCCCTCCTCCACCACCGCCCCCTCCCCCAACCACCACCCCAATCATCAACCTTCCTCCACATCCTTCTGCCTCAAGACCACCCCCACAAGCACTATAAAAAGACTTTTCCTCAAGCTCAAACCCTGTCTCAATACACCACAACCTTCTGTCCCACCTTTCTTAAACAATCTGCAGACAGCATTGCCTATCCCATCTCTATTCTTATAAATAGATCCATGCAAGAATCATATGTCCCTTTTATCTGGCACCATGCTTACATCATCCCCCTCCACAAAGGTGGCAAAATACTGACTTCAGGCCTATTGCCATCCTTTCTCCTCTTTTAAATACTAGAGAAAACAATACAAGCACAACTCATGGCACATCTAACACTAAATCTCCTCTCCCCTACCCAACATGGCTTCCGCCCTGGCCAAAGCACCATGACTGCCCTTCTTTCCTTTCTTGAAACCATTAACCTCGAATGTGACTCAGGCAAGTTCATATCCACACCATTCGTAGATCTGTCAAAGGCCATTGAACCATCTCACACACCCTACTTATATCCCAAATCTCCACCCTACACCTCTCTCCCACCACCATCACCTGGTTTTCCAACTACTTGTCCAACCAACAACAAGCTGTACAATGGAAAACTTCAACCTCCACCTTCCTTCCCACACTCACACATATCCCACAAGGTTCTGTTCTTGGCCCTCTTCTCTTCAACCTATTCATTAACAACTTTCACCAATCCATCCCAGACTCATCTATCATCCAATATGCAGATGACTCAACAACCATCAGCCTTCTCCCCCTACAAGCTCCTAGCAAAAACCCAATTAGCCTTCTCCAAAACAAAAACCTGGATGCAGTCTAACCATCTGGATCTAAATGCAAATAAAACCAAACTAATGTTTTTTTTCCCCTACCAACTTCACAGCACCCATGCAATTGGAGAACAGCTGCGCCACCGCTGAATCATACACTAATGCCCTCTATGAACAAGTACACAATGCATGGGTCTCACCATACCCAATAGAACCAATATGCTCTCCTCCAAAAAAAAAGGAAGCCAATCTGGTGGTCCGCTCCATAAACAAACTCTACAACAGAAGGAGAAAACTGATGAGAAATAAGGTAAAGTCCCAAGACTGAGAAAACTCCCTTATCAGCCTTAACAAAAAGTTGAGACTCCTCATCAAATCCTCTAAAGCTAGCTATGAAAACAGTATTGCAGCAGATAGTAAAGACAACCACAAGGCCTTCTATAGTTATGTAAGGAATCTCCACGGCAATGCCCAGATTTGCTCGGAGGTGTTGCACAATGGCACCTCCTATACCGAGTCAACAGATATTGCCAATATACTGGCTGACAGATTTAATGCCAACTTTACCCCTCTCCCCACCAAAGGATCAATCACAATATCAGTAGATTGCCAGGCACCCAGTATTACTGCTGCACAGGTTAAAACAGCACTGTCCAAGGCCAAGAATACAGCTTCTATGAGACCTGACAATATCCCTGGCTGTGTTCTACATGAACTACAGAATGAACTGGCACCTCACCTGTGTGCCCTGTTCAATCACAGCCTCACCTCAGGCTTTGTTCCTACTGAATGGTGCACTGCTACAGTCATCCCTCACCACAAAGGAGGAGCAACTACAGACCCTGGGAACTATCGCCCCATTAGCCTGACAAGTCTGATATGCAAAGATATGGAATGCATCATCATGGACCTAATAAACAAAGATATAGGGAAGCTCCAAACTCTGGATCCCACACAATTTAGTATTGTGAAGGCTAGATCATGCCTGCTTAACCTGGTTGACTTCCTTGAGTCAATCACCAGAGCTGTGGATGAAGGCATGGTGGTTCATACAGCCTACCCTTTGGGATCACTGCGCTCCCCTACCCTGCCCCCAAATAGCACCCGCCCCCACTACCTGTACTTTTATACATCCTGTGACTCCCCCCCAAGCAACACCTCTTTAATAAAAACACACCTAAGCCAAACCCCACCCACCTGTAGATCTACATCACTCCAAACATCCACATCTTTTACAATGCTCTACATAACATCTCTCCCTATAACCCCATTTGCCCTACTAATCTCTCTCTTTCTTATCTATCTCACACTTTTCCCAACCCTTGTCATAACTCTCACACACTCCACTACATCTTACCATCAACTTCACTTCCCAACCTACTCATTCATCTTACATGAACTCTTTACCTCTAACCCAATCTATTTCTTCAAACCAGAACTGCTCCAAACCCATCCCCACTCCCTCTTAAATGTGGTACAGAAAATTACTACTCTCACAACAAAAGCTACCCTTGCACAGCACACTGCCTCACTCTTCTACTCCACCATATCTCTCTTACTAGCGGTGACATCCACCCCAACCTGGGACCCATCTCTAACATCAATCTCACCAAATCCTCCACTCAACCCACAAACTCAAAGTCCATTCTCCTTACAACACTTAATGCACAAAGCTTAAAAAACAAAATCCCTACCTCCATGCCTGAATCTCCCATAACCACCCCGACATTACTGCCATTTCTGAAAGCTGGCTGAAAACCTATATAAAAGATAACAAAATCTACCACCAGGTTTCCAAATCATTCACAATGACAGAGCCTACAAAAAAGGAGATGGAGTAGCAATAATCTACCCCACCTCCCATACCATAACTCCCTACTCCAATAAAATACCAACCTTTGCCAATGTTGAAATTATAATAGGTTTACTACAATAAACAACCACAAGTCCATATGTATCCCTGCCCTCTATATTCCCCCTGCTGATAATATCACAACTCTTGAAAACATCCTGCCCTGGTTTTCCTCCAATATAAAAAAAATGAAACCTATATACTCAGTGATGCCAACATCAGCTGGAATACTATTAACCATGAAGCCCCGTTCCACACAATCAACTTGTACAACTTCTCCCAACTAATACAATCTCCATCCAGACCAAATAAAGATGGTACCTCTGGTACCATCATTGACTGGATCCTAACAACTCACCCTAACCTTATTACCAAAGCAGGAACATTACCTGATCCTTTCAGCGATCACCTACCAGCCTTCACCAACCATCTCCCATCTCCACAGCATAAACAATGCCACTACATCCAAAACCGCAACCTCTCCTCTTTCAATCCTCTAACTTTCTCTGAATGCTTAAAGCATAATGACTAGTCCCTCTAAAAGCCCTTCCCTAGATGATGCCATTTCCTACTTTAACCACTCATTCCTATCCGTTCTCAATCAGCAAGCCTCCTTGAACCAAACGCATCAAAACCAGTCCCTACCCATGGTTATCAAAAGATACTAAACTAGCCTTGCACCAAAGGGACTAAAAATGGAAAGAATATCAAAAACATAAAACCCTAACACCCTCCTAGAGCATAAGTAACTACAAAACTCTGCAAAAAAAACTAATAATTAAAGTCTGCAAAGCCCACTACACCAAACTCCAGTCCTTGCACTCAACAAATCCCCAAAAATTCCTGGACTCCATCTCAACCATGCTGCATTCTGGCAACAAAGAAAATCCCTGACCAGACCCCAACCTCTCCAACCTTGAAACAGCCAGCCAGTTCAACTCATTCTTCATAGACTGCATAGCTAAACTATTAGCCTCCTTTCCACCCCCTCCTCCACCACCGCCCTCCTCCCCAACCACCACCCCAATCATCAACCTTCCTCCACATCCTTCTGCCTCAAGACCACCCCCACAAGCACTATAAAAAGACTTTTCCTCAAGCTCAAACCCTGTCTCAATACACCAGACAACCTTCCGTCCCACCTTTCTTAAACAATCTGCAGACAGCATTGCCTATCCCATCTCTATTCTTATAAATAGATCCATGCAAGAATCATATGTCCCTTTTATCTGGCACCATGCTTACATCATCCCCCTCCACAAAGGTGGCAAAATACTGACTTCAGGCCTATTGCCATCCTTTCTCCTCTTTTTAAATACTAAAGAAAACAATACAAGCACAACTCATGGCACACCTAACACTAAATCTCCTCTCCCCTACCCAACATGGCTTCCACCCTGGCCAAAGCACCATGACTGCCCTTCTTTCCTTTCTTGAAACCATAAACCTTGAATGTGACTCAGGCAAGTTCATATCCACACTATTCGTAGATCTGTCAAAGGCCATTGAACCATCTCACACACCCTACTTATATCCCAAATCTCCACCCTACACCTCTCTCCCACCACCATCACCTGGTTTTCCAACTACTTGTCCAACCAACAACAAGCTGTACAATGGAAAACTTCAACCTCCACCTTCCTTCCCACACTCACACATATCCCACAAGGTTCTGTTCTTGGCCCTCTTCTCTTCAACCTATTCATTAACAACTTTCACCAATCCATCCCAGACTCATCTATCATCCAATATGCAGATGACTCAACAACCATCAGCCTTCTCCCCCTACAAGCTCCTAGCAAAAACCCAATTAGCCTTCTCCAAAACAAAAACCTGGATGCAGTCTAACCATCTGGATCTAAATGCAAATAAAACCAAACTAATGTTTTTTTTCCCCTACCAACTTCACAGCACCCATGCAATTGGAGAACAGCTGCGCCACCGCTGAATCATACACTAATGCCCTCTATGAACAAGTACACAATGCATGGGTCTCACCATACCCAATAGAACCAATATGCTCTCCTCCAAAAAAAGGAAGCCAATCTGGTGGTCCGCTCCATAAACAAACTCTACAACAGAAGGAGAAAACTGATGAGAAATAAGGTAAAGTCCCAAGACTGAGAAAACTCCCTTATCAGCCTTAACAAAAAGTTGAGACTCCTCATCAAATCCTCTAAAGCTAGCTATGAAAACAGTATTGCAGCAGATAGTAAAGACAACCACAAGGCCTTCTATAGTTATGTAAGGAATCTCCACGGCAATGCCCAGATTTGCTCGGAGGTGTTGCACAATGGCACCTCCTATACCGAGTCAACAGATATTGCCAATATACTGGCTGACAGATTTAATGCCAACTTTACCCCTCTCTCCCCCACCAAAGGATCAATCACAATATCAGTAGATTGCCAGGCACCCAGTATTACTGCTGCACAGGTTAAAACAGCACTGTCCAAGGCCAAGAATACAGCTTCTATGAGACCTGACAATATCCCTGGCTGTGTTCTACATGAACTACAGAATGAACTGGCACCTCACCTGTGTGCCCTGTTCAATCACAGCCTCACCTCAGGCTTTGTTCCTACTGAATGGTGCACTGCTACAGTCATCCCTCACCACAAAGGAGGAGCAACTACAGACCCTGGGAACTATCGCCCCATTAGCCTGACAAGTCTGATATGCAAAGATATGGAATGCATCATCATGGACCTAATAAACAAAGATATAGGGAAGCTCCAAACTCTGGATCCCACACAATTTAGTATTGTGAAGGCTAGATCATGCCTGCTTAACCTGGTTGACTTCCTTGAGTCAGTCACCAGAGCTGTGGATGAAGGCATGGTGGTTCATACAGCCTACCCTTTGGGATCACTGCGCTCCCCTACCCTGCCCCCAAATAGCACCCGCCCCCACTACCTGTACTTTTATACATCCTGTGACTCCCCAAGCAACACCTCTTTAATAAAAACACACCTAAGCCAAACCCCACCCACCTGTAGATCTACATCACCCCAAACATCCACATCTTTTACAATGCTCTACATAACATCTCTCCCTATAACCCCATTTGCCCTACTAATCTCTCTCTCTTTTCTTATCTATCTCACACTTTTTCCCAACCCTTGTCATAACTCTCACACACACTCCACTACATCTTACCATCAACTTCACTTCCCAACCTACTCATTCATCTTACATGAACTCTTTACCTCTAACCCAATCTATTTCTTCAAACCAGAACTGCTCCAAACCCATCCCCGCACTCCCCTCTTAAATGTGGTACAGAAAATCACTACTCTCACACAACAAAAGCTACCCTTGCACAGCACACTGCCTCACTCTTCTACTCCACCATATCTCTCTCTTACTAGCCGGTGACATCCACCCCAACCTGGGACCCATCTCTAACATCAATCTCACCAAATCCTCCACTCAACCCACAAACTCAAAGTCCATTCTCCTTACAACACTTAATGCACAAAGCCTAAAAAACAAAATCCCTACCTCCATGCCTGAATCTCCCATAACCACCCCAACATTACTGCCATTTCTGAAAGCTGGCTGAAAACCTATATAAAAGATAACAAAATCTACCACCAGGTTTCCAAATCATTCACAATGACAGACCCTACAAAAGGAGATGGAGTAGCAATAATCTACCCCACCTCCCATACCATAACTCCCTACTCCAATAAAATACCAACCTTTTCCAATGTTGAAATTATAATAGGTTTACTACAATAAACAACCACAAGTCCATATGTATCCCTGCCCTCTATATTCCCCCTGCTGATAATATCACAACTCTTGAAAACATCCTGCCCTGGTTTTCCTCCAATATAAAAAAAATGAAACCTATATACTCAGTGATGCCAACATCAACTGGAATACTATTAACCATGAAGCCCCGTTCGACACAATCAACTTGTACAACTTCTCCCAACTAATACAATCTCCAAACAGACCAAATGAAGATGGTACCTCTGGTACCATCATTGACTGGATCCTAACAACTCACCCTAACCTTATTACCAAAGCAGGAACATTACCTGATCCTTTCAGCGATCACCTACCAGCCTTCACCAACCATCTCCCATCTCCACAGCATAAACAATGCCACTACATCCAAAACCGCAACCTCTCCTCTTTCAATCCTCTAACTTTCTCTGAATGCTTAAAGCATAATGACTAGTCCCCTCTAAAAGCCCTTCCCCTAGATGATGCCATTTCCTACTTTAACCACTCATTCCTATCCGTTCTCAATCAGCAAGCCCCTCCTTGAACCAAACGCATCAAAACCAGTCCCTACCCATGGTTATCAAAAGATACTAAACTAGCCTTGCACCAAAGGGACTAAAAATGGAAAGAATATCAAAAACATAAAACCCTAACACCCTCCTAGAGTATAAGTAACTACAAAACTCTGCAAAAAAAACTAATAATTAAAGTCTGCAAAGCCCACTACACCAAACTCCAGTCCTTGCACTCAACAAATCCCCAAAAATTCCTGGACTCCATCTCAACCATGCTGCATTCTGGCAACAAAGAAAATCCCTGACCAGACCCCAACCTCTCCAACCTTGAAACAGCCAGCC
Source organism: Protopterus annectens (assembly GCF_019279795.1). Classification (NCBI taxonomy): domain Eukaryota; kingdom Metazoa; phylum Chordata; order Ceratodontiformes; family Protopteridae; genus Protopterus; species Protopterus annectens. The sequence continues at coordinate 574,076,695 of NC_056731.1, read as the reverse complement.
AGTTCAACTCATTCTTCATTGACTGCATAGCTAAACTATTAGCCTCCTTTCCACCCCCTCCTCCACCACCGCCCCCTCCTCCCCCAACCACCACCCCAATCATCAACCTTCCTCCACATCCTTCTGCCTCAAGACCACCCCCACAAGCACTATAAAAAGACTTTTCCTCAAGCTCAAACCCTGTCTCAATACACCCGACAACCTTCTGTCCCACCTTTCTTAAACAATCTGCAGACAGCATTGCCTATCCCATCTCTATTCTTATAAATAGATCCATGCAAGAATCATATGTCCCTTTTATCTGGCACCATGCTTACATCATCCCCCTCCACAAAGGTGGCAAAATACTGACTTCAGGCCTATTGCCATCCTTTCTCCTCTTTTTAAATACTAGAGAAAACAATACAAGCACAACTCATGGCACATCTAACACTAAATCTCCTCTCCCCTACCCAACATGGCTTCCGCCCTGGCCAAAGCACCATGACTGCCCTTCTTTCCTTTCTTGAAACCATTAACCTCGAATGTGACTCAGGCAAGTTCATATCCACACCATTCGTAGATCTGTCAAAGGCCATTGAACCATCTCACACACCCTACTTATATCCCAAATCTCCACCCTACACCTCTCTCCCACCACCATCACCTGGTTTTCCAACTACTTGTCCAACCAACAACAAGCTGTACAATGGAAAACTTCAACCTCCACCTTCCTTCCCACACTCACACATATCCCACAAGGTTCTGTTCTTGGCCCTCTTCTCTTCAACCTATTCATTAACAACTTTCACCAATCCATCCCAGACTCATCTATCATCCAATATGCAGATGACTCAACAACCATCAGCCTTCTCCCCCTACAAGCTCCTAGCAAAAACCCAATTAGCCTTCTCCAAAACAAAAACCTGGATGCAGTCTAACCATCTGGATCTAAATGCAAATAAAACCAAACTAATGTTTTTTTTCCCCGACCAACTTCACAGCACCCATGCAATTGGAGAACAGCTGCGCCACCGCTGAATCATACACTAATGCCCTCTATGAACACGTACACAATGCATGGGTCTCACCATACCCAATAGAACCAATATGCTCTCCTCCAAAAAAAAAGGAAGCCAATCTGGTGGTCCGCTCCATAAACAAACTCTACAACAGAAGGAGAAAACTGATGAGAAATAAGGTAAAGTCCCAAGACTGAGAAAACTCCCTTATCAGCCTTAACAAAAAGTTGAGACTCCTCATCAAATCCTCTAAAGCTAGCTATGAAAACAGTATTGCAGCAGATAGTAAAGACAACCACAAGGCCTTCTATAGTTATGTAAGGAATCTCCACGGCAATGCCCAGATTTGCTCGGAGGTGTTGCACAATGGCACCTCCTATACTGAGTCAACAGATATTGCCAATATACTGGCTGACAGATTTAATGCCAACTTTACCCCTCTCTCCCCCACCAAAGGATCAATCACAATATCAGTAGATTGCCAGGCACCCAGTATTACTGCTGCATAGGTTAAAACAGCACTGTCCAAGGCCAAAAATACAGCTTCTATGAGACCTGACAATATCCCTGGCTGTGTTCTACATGAACTACAGAGTGAACTGGCACCTCACCTGTGTGCCCTGTTCAATCACAGCCTCACCTCAGGCTTTGTTCCTACTGAATGGTGCACTGCTACAGTCATCCCTCACCACAAAGGAGGAGCAACTACAGACCCTGGGAACTATCGCCCCATTAGCCTGACAGGTCTGATATGCAAAGATATGGAATGCATCATCATGGACCTAATAAACAAAGATATAGGGAAGCTCCAAACTCTGGATCCCACACAATTTAGTATTGTGAAGGCTAGATCATGCCTGCTTAACCTGGTTGACTTCCTTGAGTCAGTCACCAGAGCTGTGGATGAAGGCATGGTGGTTCATACAGCCTACCTTGATTTGGCCAAGGCCTTTGATACCATTCCCCACTCAGGAATCATAGGAAAACTTACTAAGCTAGCCATCAACCCCTATATCACTAGGTGGGTTGCAAACTGTTTCACAGATAGAACCCACAGTGAGAAAGTAGCTGACTCCAAGTCAGACTGTCAATCAGTCACGAGTGGAGTCCCACAGGGTTCAGTTCTGGGTCCTCTCCTGTTTGGTATCTACTTCTCTGAAGTCCAGGCCAACACGAATGGACTCTGACTGACAAAGTTCACAGATGATTGCAAGTTGGGAGCTATAATTAACTCCCCAAGTGATGTTGACATCCTACAGAAAGGCCTCACTGAGACCAATGACTGGTGTCAGAACCATGGCCTTAAGCTCAATGCCAAAGAGTGTGTCATCATCCCCTTTGGGAAAAAAACTGGTTCCCATGAATTACCACATGGATTGTAGTCCACTGAACACAGAAGGCGTCATAAGAGATCTAGGAAAACAGGTTTACAGCAACCTCTCATTTGACCACCACATTGCCACTGTGGTCAGAAAGTCCTTTTATGTGGCACATCTCATTACTAAGGGTTTTGCATCCAGGAAGAAAGAGGTTATTGTCTCCCTCTTCTCTTCCCTTCCCTCATTAGGCCAGTCATCGAGTACAATGCCCCATTTGGCATGTACCTCACTAGACACCTACAACAACTGGAGAGGCCACAAAAATATCTAACAAAGAGGATCTTAGGCCTTAAACACTTGTCCTATATGGACAGACTCAAAGAATTCCAACTATTCTCTGTGTCATATTTCCTACTTAGAGGCGATCTCTGCTTGACTTACAAAGCCATGTCTGACCCAGCTCTGTTAGAAATGCTACATCTAAATAAATCCCAAGCTCTCCACACTACACACTCAAGAGACCTCAACCTCATTACCACAATCAACAGAACAATCTGGAGGGACAGGTTCATAACCCAGAGACTGCCCATGCTATGGAATAGACTTCCCATACATGTCAAGCATAGCACCTCACTGGCCGTCCTCAAGAGAAATCTTGATGAGTGGATGGGAAATAAAAGATTCACCCCAGGGATCACTCCAGTTGCTCTACTTGACAGAGACACTGGGAACTAAGGTCAGGTGGCATGATTCCAGGGTTATCCTATGCGCTAGGCTTGTAAAGGCTCCAAGGCCATTAGCCAAGTACACACCTATGAACCTATAAATAAATAAATAAATAAATGATTTGCAGCTCATTGAGATAGTCCAACCAGTGAGACTCAGCCTGCCACCCATCTAATGGCTGTCACACCAACACCCAGCACATCTGGGACACAACCTGGCAGTACTACCTCTATAGCCTCAGCACTATCTGTGCCCTCCACATCAGGTAAAATTACCCTGGCAGCTAGTGCAGTGGTACCCTCCGAGAATACTGGTGGAGGTGGTGATTTTTTTACCCACAAGACACTGCCAGGCATGATGAGTAAGGTCATACAAACTATCATTGGTGCATTCCTCAAGCATATGGAGAAGATACTCACTGGAATGCTACAAAAATGAAATTGTCAAGCACTCCAACAGCAACCTGAGGAAGGTCATAGTGATGACAGTTCTGAAGGTGAGAACTAGATTCTTACTGTCCCTATGTTTGATGGGCATGGGCTTCTGATGTCTCCTCCTTATCCTCAATCATGGTGACCCCCAACCCTCACCATCCCTGTCTCTGGCTGGTTTGTTCTGTTCATCTGCAGCTGCTTCTTCACCTACTGACTTACCTGATCCTAATATACCTACGTCCTTTAACCAACATTTTTCTCTTACTGAAATGAAATTTAAAAAAAATGGACACCTGTTCCACAAAGAAAAAAATATTGTCCCACAAGTAGTTCTCCACTTTGTACATGTGTCTTCATGACACACTTGATCTGGTCCATTTGGCTATATAACATGATTACCCATCTTTGTTGTGATGACAGTCCAAATTTATCTAATATTCTATACATGTTCATTTTACAGTTGAAGAAGTGGATAGCTATGGTTATTTCCTAATTTCCTCCTACACATTCCTATATTGCTTCCATTTTGTTCTCCCCCCCTGCTTGCTGCCCATTTCACCACTTTCCTATCTACCCCATTTTGCACTTTAATATTGTCAAAAATAGAATTGCACACCACACACATAAATAATAAATCCCAAAAGAAGCCCTTCACTTTTTGGCTTCTGCATTTGCTTGGAGTTCAGTGTCATGCACCACTGCTGAGAGATGGTGAATGGCTCTTCATGTCCTACAGTGTGGTGCAGTTACATTCGCGCAATGCTGCTTAAAGCTGCTGCACTAAAGGAACACACAGTTAAAGCAAAGTAAAGGCATTCAAATTACATATGCACTGCAACATTTATTTGCACAGATGAGTATATACCACTGCAAATCCATATGTGTACTGTTGACATAAAACAAACTGACTGATGCTTGTTGCTATACATTACATCACTTTAGTCATTGCCTCTCACATTTTCAAAAATTATTGCATTTAATTGTGTAATATCATGCTGACAAAATGAGTACAAAAACTGGGTTGGATTAGATTCCAACCCTGTCTCATTTCTGCTCAAAATATAAACTCGATGCTGTTACACCCGCTGCCACAGAAAAAGCTATGCAGTAGGTATTTTTATTAGACTCAGTACTGTCCAAAATGCTGACTGACATGCTTCTGTACTTAATGTGTTTGCATATAGGAAGGCAAACCAATGAAACTTCTTGCTATTTTACCAGTTGAAATCCTTCCCAGGAGTTCCAAACACCTCGTAGCAGTCAATAAGTCCAGTAAACCATAAATAATAAATAAAACCTTTTAATGTGAGCGCTTTCATTCCTATATAGTAAATGAGCTTCTTCAGACAATAAAAGGGATACAAGTAAATGCTTAAATACATCTGTTAATTAATGACATCACAGACCCACCCAATAAAATGATAACATGATTTCTAAATACAATTTCCTACTTAAGTCATAGTTTGTTATTGAAACACCAGTACTCTGATATACTGATATACTTTTTTTCAAAAATATAAAAATATATAATATATATAATGTTATTCACTGACATACATTTTTTTATCTCAGTAATGATTTCAGTTTTAAAATACATTTCAGAGAATAGTAGTCATTTAGTCCGGGATATGAATGTGCATTGAGCCTCAGTTGTCATAAAAGCTCCTGTTCTTCTAATTTCAAAGTCCACGGACCCCCTCTAATATTGGGTACTACCTGCTCAATAATCAAATATTGAAACTGATGGCTAGATTCATCTATGATATGCCTAGCCAAAGCATTTGTAATATTTTGTTTGTTTATACTATATTGATGCTCGTATATTCTTTGTTTGAAGTGTCTTTCTGTTTTCCCGACATAAAAACACATGATTGGCACTGCACTAGGTAGACAACCCCCTTTGTATTATAATCATATCTACATTCTAATGTATACTGTTCATCTGAGATAGTAAAGGCTGTCAGGATGAATTTACAGTAAGGGCATCTAGCACATTTTTTCATGCCTTTGTTGGGTATGTAGCTTTGTTGGGTACCTAGCACAGTGCCAATCATCGATTTAAATAAATGATTAGCGACAACACCTCCAAATACAACCTTAGTTATGCATCACATGCCACAAAGTGGACCTGTTCACACAGTCATACAACTGTACGAATGTCATGCAGTTACATCAATTGCACAATATATGTTTATATGTTCTTCATTTAAAAACTGAGTTTAAGCAGCCTGATTATCATATATGTCCACATTACAAATGAGTTTGTTGTGACTCATGCAGAAGAGTTACTGACACAGATGCTGATAGTCACACAATGGTGCTGTTGACCACCTCAGTAATGTTTGGGGATAGAAACACAATTGCATATCCATTGAATTCCACAAGATTGCAATTTAAACAAAACATGTGATATTTTTGTGTATATCACAGCATTACAACATGTGGATAAAAAGACTTATGTGTCCATGCAATCAGTATGAATTTATATTAATGAATGTCACTGAACATTTAATGATGGTAGGTATACACATGCACACCTGTGCCATAATGCAGGTGCCACTTTGATGGTTGACCGAGGCATGCATAGAATGTTGATCTGCTCCACTACAAAAACATGCCTTTCTAATCCAACAATATACACATTATCATCCCATGTCAACAGTTCTCAGGAGGCATATTACTACAGTTGTTATGGAAGGAATATGTAATCAAATGACAGCAGTGGCCATCGATACATTACCTCAAATCACAGATTGTAATACCCTCTTGTAAGCCTACTGTATATCTACACCTCAACATAGCACATATCAATGACAGCAACATTGACATGTGAAATGTGCACAGGGTCATAGGACATTACGGAGATAACAGCCAACATCACATAAAATCCTATCCATTATCATACCAATTAAACCAAACTTCCTCTATCTATTTTTTTTCTCAAAAAATTTTTTATTAATTATATGAATAGCAAGACAATTAAAAGATTATACATAACAAGAAGGCATAAATGAACATATAACAATTCATCTAGTGATAACAACCTTCTTGAGATTTTGATAAGTTATTTAGAAATAAAATATACACCATATGTACACTATATACAAGTTAGGCAACCTGAGAGGGAAAAAAAAATATTTAACATTAACTATTTAATATGCTTAGAACCTTTTCTAACACAACCTTTCTAATAGCTTTTTTTTTGGACTTCCACCTAAGTATCTTTGAGCATCAATAAATTTAAAAGCCATTTTCTGGAAAGTAACCCATTTTAATTTAGAACGATCAATCCAATTTTGTATTATATAAAGTTTTAGTAATGAACAAATAAAAATGATAACATGAATATCAACTTTTGAAAGATGAATCAATGGAATATGTAGAATAGCAAATTCCCACGTCAACGTGGATTTTTGATATCCCATTTTCTGCAGTCTGACTTTCAAAGATGTCCACAATCTGTGAGAAAAATGACAATACCATAGAATATGAAGGAGGTCTGCTTGGGGATGAGAACAGCATGAACACGAAGGGGACTTATTTGGGTTAAATTTGTTTAATTTGATTGGGGTAAAGTAGGCATCATTATTAATCATTAATTGTGTGTATGCTAATTTTTAAAAGGGATAAATTCCTTAGTGTGTCTAATAGCCAGGACTTTCTGAGATTCTGACAATTGGGAATTATAATTCAACCAAACATTAGATAAAAGACAGTTGTGGTCCATCATTAAAGAATTAATTAATTTATATGAGTTTGAGAGCATTTTATCAGATGATGAAAGTATTTTGATAATCGTGTTAAGGTTTTTCAATTGTGAGTCTATGGGGACCAGAGATACAAATTTGTTTTTAATTATTGCTCTTAGTTGTGTAAGAATTGGTGAGTAATTCCAGTTTACTTTCAATAACTTACGCCAGTCAGATAAAGGCAAGTCAAGATATTTCAAAACATCTCCTACTTTTAGATTTTTAATTAAAGGATAGTTTGTTAAGTTCAAAAGTTTATTGTCCAATAATATATTTGGGTTTAGATGAATTGGCTGAACATGGTGCGAGATCTTTTCTAGTTTACACATTTTGAGTAAGGTTTGGAAATCTCTAATCTTTTGTTTAAATACTGTAGATATATTTTTAATAAATAAACTATCCAGAGAGATAAAGGAATAGCTTCAGGATTTAAATTATTAGAAATGACATAATTATACCATAATTTTATCCATAAAGAGTGATTTGGATAAGAAGTGTTATTGAATTTAGAGATAGTAAGAAGTTTATTGGATGAGACAATCAAATAATAGAGATAAAGATTAGGTAAACCCAAACCTCCCTTGTCCTTCGAAAATGCCAATCTAGAATAGGAAATTCTAACAGATTTAGGGAACCATATGAATTTTGCCAAAGCTTTATTTACAGACTCAAAAACATTTTTTGAAATTATCTGATCAGATGATGAGAATTGGTAAAGAAATTTAGGCAGAATATTCATTTTAATAATGGCCACCCTTGAAAGAAATGAAAGGTTTAGATGCTTCCATCTGTCCATATCAGACGATATAGAGTTCCATAATTTATTAATATTATTTTGAAAGGAAGATTTATTATTGTGTTCTAAATTGATTCCTAAATATTTTATATTATAAGTAAACTGAAAATGATCGTCTGGAAACAAAAAAGATTTGTGTGCTAAATGATTTAAGGGAAAAATATGAGTTTTTCTAGAATTTAAAAGATAGTTGGAAACCAAAGAAAAATAATCAATAGAATTCATTATTTTTCTGTAATCAGATAATGGAGTTTGAAAGTAGATTACTAAATCATCCATAAAAGCAGAGAAATGGATATTAGTATTAAGAATTCTAGGGATGTTATGAAAAGTATTTTGAGTAATAAACAATAGCAAAGGTTCTAAGTAAATGTTGAAAAGAAAAGGGGACAATGGACAACCCTGTCTTGTTCCTTTAGTGATCTTTATCGAGCAGAAAATTGACCATTAATGTATAGTCTAGTAAACATATTCTTGTATAAAACTTTTAAAAATTTATAAAGAATAAGGGAATATTAAAACATAACATAGTTTGAAATAGAAAGTTCCAACATACTCTGTCAAAGGCATTTGATGCATCTATAATCAAAGCATATATAGGGTTTGGATTTTTCTTAATGAGATGAAGTATAGTCTCTAAAGATAGAGTATTATCCCAAGCATGTCTCTGAGACATAAAACCTGATTGATCTGATGAGATAATTGAGGGTAAAATCCGTTTCAATCTGTTAGCCAGAAGATGACAGAATCTTAATATCCACGTTAATTAAAGAAATGGGTCTATAATTTACTGGGTCAGATTTATCTTTATTATTTTTTAGAATTAGAATGGTTTTGGATGTGTTCCAATGAATATCTGAGATATCATTAACTCTTATATGATTGTAAACTTTAAATAGAAAGGGAAGAACTACCAATTTGAAAGTTTTGAAAAATTCTGGAGTAAAACCATCAGGTCCCGGAGATTTACCCAATTTAAGATTATCTATTGAATCTGAGATTTCTTGTACCGATATAGGGGTAGAAAGTAGTTTTGCTGATTATCATTAAGTTTAGGGAACTGCAAAGAGTCTAAAAGAGTTTTGAATGATTATCTTTAACAGAATTAGAAGAACCTGAATATAACTCAGTGTAAAGAGAGGTGAAAAGTTGAATAATCTCTTCATCAGTATTATATAATCTGTTATTATAAGATAAAGATGTAATATTTGGATTTCTGAAGTTAACTTTAATAATTCGCTAACAATTTAGATGGAACCTGGGCCCACTCTGAATATGAAGCAAGTAGCTTATGTTCAGCTAAGGAGAGGTTATTTTGGTGAAGCAGAATTAAATCTTTCTGACAATCAAAAATTTGTTTTTCTAAAGTAGCATCATAGTTCAGACTAAGATGATTTTCCAACGAAGAAATTCTTGATTTTAAGAATTCCTCTTTCTTAAAGTATTGTTTTTGAAAAAGCCGCTTTACTAATAAATAAACCTCTTAATCTTGCTTTACATGCAGCCCATTGTATGTCATAAGGAATGTCTGATGATTCAAGACTATTCACCATTTCATTTAGGATTTCTGAAGCTTGTTTACAAATATCTTCATTTGACAATAAGTTATTATTTAAGGTCCACTTATTAAACATAGTTTTATTTTTGATATTGGGTTTTATGTTCAATTTTAGTGAAATTCTTGAGTGATCCGAAAAGAATCTGGGTTCTGTAGTAAAGTCCACAATATATTTTGAAATATAATCTGAAATTAGAAAGAAGTCTAATCTGGACCACGAATGATAGCACTTAGAATAATAAGTATATATATCATTCTTGTTTATATTTTTAACAGTGCGGAGGGGATCTATTAAATTATATTCTGTCATCAAATCATTTATAGCCAGAGTAGATTGAAGATTATAGGTGACAGTGGAGCGGGAACGATCAATTACAGGGTTTATAACTGCATTCCAGTCACCACCCACTATAATATGATGATCCTTATAGGATGCAAGAATATTGTAAATTTTTAAAATGAACAAATGTTGTGAATTACATGGGCCATATAGATTTAAAATTAATAAGGGTTTGTCCAAACCAGCAATAGAAGCGGTAAATAAGCACCACCTCCCCTCATCATCAAATTTCTCATCAATAAAATTCCCAATGAATTTTTGTTTAATTATTATAGCTACACCTCTGGAGTTAGATGAGTCACCTGAAGCTATAATCTTTTTGATCCATTTTTTTAACTCTTTATTCCAATCAATACGTGAAATATGGGTCTCTTGAATAAAACAAATGTTAGCCTGTGATTTAAAGATCATATGAAATAATAGTGACTTTTTCGCTTTATCTTGAATGCCTCTAACATTCCAAGAATCTAAAATTATGTCAACAGGCATATTCTACAAGTATAATCATTATTGATGCTATAAAAGTGAACTCAAGGTGTAAATCCAACACAACATTAAAAAGAAGAAGAAAAAAATAAAAGAAAAACAGTCTTTAAGTATCCCAGCAAGTCATCAACTAACATTTGTTGAAAAAAAAGAAAAAGTTTTTCCAAGAACCATGAAATTTATAATAATAACCTTTATCCTAACCCTAGTGCCTACCCACCAATCCCCCTGTGATAAAGGAAGAGCAGAAGAACATGAAAAAAACATTGTAATTATAGATAATAATAACCTCAAGTTAGAATACAAATTATTCAAAGGAAGCCTAACATAACATAAAGTCCGAGTAATACTACTAAAAATATATACAAAATTAACTAATTTCAAGACGTCCAACATGCTTAATCCCTACTTCTAATACTAATCTAAAGCTCCTATCCTTAAATTGAAATTTATAGTGATTAAATGTATTTCCTCAAGTATTTCAAGAGAAAGAGAAACAAGTAAATAATAAATAAATCACACTCTGCTTAACTAGAACACTCTATCATAAGAAGTAATATAATTAAAACTTGAAAGATATGTAAGATAACATATATAAGTATAACAAAACCAACTGGTAACATTATAATATAAGTAAATAAGCATAGCATTACTGAACTAAAGATAATAGTCATGCACTATCTACTGAACCTTCTTTAGTACTTTAGTGATAATTTCATTAATCAACATGACCATTAGTATGATAAAAGCACTAATACCTGTAGAATGAGTATTTAGTTATAGTTCAAATAAAGCAAAAAACAACTACCAAGCAACCATATCTCAAAATGAAAAACAATTCAGTCTGGAGATGCATCTATTAACTAGATAATAATAGTACAGGAACTATTCAAAATGAAATATTATAAGCTGTAAGGTTTTAACACTAGTTAATATACATGAATAAAGTATAATTATATTATTAAATAGTAACTTAAACAGCATCATATAAATTGGACTGAATGTACAACAATGTGCATACATATAATTTTAAATCTACTTTTGAATATTTTACTAATGACTCTGTTAGGTTATGTAGCCATACTATTCTTCTAAGCTATAGATGTAACATAGCAAAACAGCATGAAAAGACAAGGCTTTTAAAGTAAACATTTTGAACATCTAATTAAAACAGAAACAAGCAAGCTAAATGCAGTAAATCTAAGGGCTTAAATATATACAGGTAGATTCAGCTAATCATATTAAAGATAGTTATTTCAAACCTTTCAAATAAGTAAAGGCTTTCTTAAACATAAACTACTAATCATAAATATCACATCCAGCCTCTGAGAAGAGAGAGAGCAGAGAATAGAAAGAACATGAAACTTTCATATGAACAGGTATACTTTGTAACATTTGTCAAATTAAACACTTCAGTATAATATAAAATATTGTATGAAAAATATTCTGAATAGGAAAATATGTTCATTTCTTTACACATCCTTTAGAATTTTAATATATAAAACTAACCTGTTCATTTGTTTCCAGAAACATTTTCACTCTGCTTTATGAAAGTAGCAGCTTGCTTTGAAGTCATGCAGACACACTAAAAGTCACTGAATATATTATGTGACATGAATCTGTTTAAATTTAAAAAGCAACCTTCATTTATGAAGGGAAACACTTTAAATAATAGCCAGATCTATTAAAAGTTAGTGCTATTGAATACTTGTTGAAAACAAGCAGACTTGTGTATTTGAAACTGTCCTTCTTTCCTCACAAATGATGACATCATCATCCATCTCAGAGAGACTGTAGTGTAGCATGTTCATGCAGAGCATCAGCTGGAACTCTGAGGGGAAGATTTTTTTGCTAGAATGTTGAGATGGAATGTTTTTCCCTCCAAAAATCATTTAGCTTACACAGAAGGCTGTAACTCTAAAGCTTGTAGTAAAATTAACATATTATCTATTTACACAGCAAGCATATGTGAGAGAAAGAGAAAAAAGTAAATACAGGAATTTAAATGCTTCTATTAATCCACACAAATCTAACAAGCATATATCCTGTCACTGCACACTGTCACACCAAATCCATCATGTGTAAATTACATGACAAGTATTTAAGGTAATATAATTATGTCACACCAGAATTACAAATCATGTAACACAAATACTGTCAGATTAAAGAAAAGAAAAGATCAAACCTTATTGTAGTTCTTTAACAGTAGAATATTAAGATACAGTGTCAGGAAGCTTTTAAATGTTTTAAGAAAAATGTCTTTTGCATCTTTAGGATCTGAACATACAAATCTTTTGTCATTAGCTGTGAAAGACAAGGTATTAGGATATGCCATTCGAAATCTAATCCCTCTTTTTATCAAGTCAGCACAATAGGGGCTAGTTTTTGTCTATTTAATTTGATCTGTGCAGGAAGATCTTGGGAAAATGATAGTTTGTGAGACTTCCATATGAATTGTTTCTTTGTTTTAGCAGTTTCTAGGATCTGGAAAGTGTCTTGAAAGTTTAGTAACTTAGTATAAATTAACCTTGGTGTGGAAGAATCTTGCTTTGTACGCAGTGCTCTGTGTGCTCTCTCTACAATTATAGATTTTGAAGAAGCTTCACAATTTAACAGTGTTTCAAAGATATTTTTAGTCACAGATAAGTTTTTATTGTCATAAGATTCAGGTAAACCACGAATAATGATGTTATTTCTTCGACTCCTGGCTTCCAGATCCAATATTTTAGCTTGTAAATCTGAAACAGTTTTATCTCTAGATTTAAAGTCACTTTCCAATAAGTCTATTTTAACCTCCAAAGCTAAGATTTTATTTTCAATAGTAACAATACTGTCGTTTATTTGCTTTAAAGATTTACTAAAGTCTGCAAACTGTTCTGAAAAGTTTTGTATAGCACTTTGGATTGGTTTTAATGCTATTTTTAGTTCTTCTAAAAGGAAATTTGAGCCATTTAAATCTTTATTACTTACATTAAAAGTTTCTGTAGGTTGTCTAGATGATTTCAATCTTTTTGAACCTGAATCTTTTTCAGGAGAGAGCATTGAAGTATATTTGGCCTTTGTAGGCTGAGTCTCCATGGAGTCAGATTTTGTAGCCATGCCCAGAAATGGAATGCAGTTAACAGGATACCAGGAACCAGGAACAGACTGGAGCAGTAGGAGTCCCAGCAGCAGAGAGACCAAGAATGTTCTGAGGTAAAATAAATCCCAGGATAATAATTCCAGAAGAAAAAATAATCCAAATGCGTAGAAAAAGATTTATAAAATCTTTTAGTATAAAAATTTGAGGAAAAAGGTTGATGTAAAGTTGTAAAAAAAACAAAAGTTAAATAGCTGTGAGGAGCTCAGAGAGTAAGGACTAGACTAGTTGGCGGCCATCTTGGAATGCCAAAGAACTTCCTCTATCTATATGACAGAAGATAGCAAGGCTATGTGCATATGTGTGTATTTGTTTGATTGCAATACATACCGCCTCTGTCCATATGTGACATATGCAGCTCCCCATGAAAGAATTAGCAATAACACATCCAGTGGTCTGGAGATGGCTTGTCATGGAATAAGAATAAGTGGAATAAGTGGATAAGATCATGGAAGGACTCTGCTTCATGGTGTGTGCATCTTTGAGATGAGGACATCTTCCAATCTTCTGCAGGAAGGATGTCATGTGACCAGAATGAAAAAGTGCATGTTGGATGCATGGGGCTATGTTAAAGGTTCTTGTAAGTGGTAATGAAATGAAAAGCAATTCTTAAGATCATACAATGACTGTAATGTACCACCAAACACACATTATGTCTGATTTGAATATTATACCAGTGTAGTTCTAGAAGCTGATTTCCATACAATGAAACACTAGAAACACCAGATATGTCTGACTTTAACACTCATGTTGAACTTTACAGAATATGATAGCATAATTTCTTGCTGAGAAGAAGATGTTGGGAGGAATGTCTGACATGAATGTGGAGTTACATCTCTGTGTATAATTGTCGCAAAACTATTATTTGAATGTATACACACTCAAGTTGCCTGCTCTTAGATCAGAACCCTAAATATCTAGTTACAGAAAATGTGGAACACAGTACTTAACATTACTGCCACAACACAAGTTTAACTTGAAAGCTGTTAGAGTGCACTTTATACGGGTTGACATCATCAGTGTATGTTACAGGAAGATGTCGGGAGGTGTGTCTGACACAGCAGTGGACTCACATGCCATTCTTAAATTGTCACCATGATTGCTGAATGAACACACACAGCAGTTAATGACAGTAAGACTAGAACCCCTACGTATGTATAGAACACAGTACTTAATGCAAACACCACAGCACAAGTCAGGCTTTTATAGTGTCAGACAACCTTTACAGTTTATGACATCAGCAGTGTGTGATGAGAAGAAGATGCTAGTAAGAGTGCCTCACATGCTGTTCTAAAAATGGTCTCTAGAATGTGAACTAATTGAACACACACACACACACACACACACACACACACATTTATTTATTTAAATAATTGTGAAATGTTAAGGGGAATATACAACTGAGTGCAGAGCTATTTGTGAATGCAACTAGATATACTCATCTTAATAAAATAGACAATCTACTAGATAACAGTTTGTCTCACACTTCACCCCCCGTCCCCATTGGGCATCAGCCAAAGTATATATGCAAACATTACTCAGTTTATTTCTCAGGAGAACATCTCATATGTGCACTGTCTAAGGCTAAAACCACAGACTTAATGGGCCATGACAACATCCCAGGTTGCCTATACCATGACTTAAAATCTGACTTAGCAGACACAGTTGGATCTCTGCTTAAACCCAGCCTCCAGACAGCCTATGTTCTGGCATAAGGGTGTACAGCAACAGTCATCTGTCTGAACAAGGGGGTGGGACCATCACTTGATGAAGGTACTTATAGACCCATAATCCTGAGTTTCCTCATCTGTGAGGCAGACCAAGGCCTGATCATTGACCTTATCATAAATGACACAGATAATCTCTTGACTGTGTACCAAAACCATTTTTGATTTGTTAAGACTATATCATATCTGTTAAAACTAGTTGACATCTTCAAGTAGGTCATCAAGGGCATGCATGAGGAAAAGACTGTCATCCTGCATAACTTGATCTAGCCAAGGCAAGTGACACAAATCCCCACTCAGGTGCTACAGAGTAACTATCTTAAGTGGGCATAAACACCTACAGCACCAAGTGAGTAGACTAATGGATCACAGACACGGCAAATAATGTTAAAGTGTGTGAAGTCACCTCTAGCTAGAGTCCAGTGACCAGGTCCATACCTCAGGGTTCTGTACTAATCCTTTTCCTGTTCAGTATTTCAGTGTTATAATGCAAGTGAAATATACACATCCTTTGTCTAACCAGGTTTTGGTTGACTGCAAATTGTGGACAATCATTAAATGCAAGAATGCTATTGATATCATGCAGAAAGTATTAACAGACACAAATGATTGTTGCCACAGCTATTGAGACACACTAGATGTAAAAAAAGCATAATCATTTCCTTTTTGTAAGCAAATACACAAGCTAATTACAATATAGACAACACACCACTATGAGCAGACCAAGTGGTAGTTGACATTGGTACTTAGGTAGACAGTAAGTGAAACTTCCAACAGCATGTAACCACAGTGGTAACAAATCCCTTGTATGTAGCACAACTCCTGAGTATGAGCATGTCATCCACATCAAAGGACATTGTTCTCAGCCCTCATCACACCATTAATTGTGTACAATGCACCCCTTTTGCATATACCTTAACATACATCTTCCAGAGATAATTTACTCAAGTGTATCACTTTTGCCAAAGTGAGCTTCCACGCATATTTTTGCTCATACATAATTTTTCTTTCTGATGTATAACCATTATGAGCTGACAGTGCAGACTTCCCTTCAAGGTGTTATACAAGATGCATGTGCGATACTTTTTCTTGTGATGCACCCAATAAATGCATAACTCATTGGCAACATTGATAACATGGGGTACATTTATGCAAATGGGGATTGTGACATATATGTGCCATGCAAGCCTCTCAAGTATCGAGGATTGCCCTTAATTTAAAATAGAGGTGTAACAGCATCCCTCTTAACACCTCCCAAAAGTGGTCATTTGTGATGAAGGTGTGCTTGATTTCCATTGAAGATTACTGAGAAAACATTACAGTAAAACAAGTGTGTTCATGCAGAACATGTTAATAACTCACAATCATATATTTTATGTCAGTGACACAAATTAATGGTGGTATTATTCTGATATTGTCTATGATTGTGCATGCTTCTGTCTACTGTTGTCCACAAGCCTGTTGCTATGTGTCCCAATTTGTTGAGACCTATGCTGACATTACATTCGTATTCAAACAACTCTTTTGGCACATCTTCACAATATGCACATACCCCATGTTGTATATACCATTCTTGCTAAATGTCCTCTCCAGTTATCATGTCAGGTTGCTTATATCACAACCAGTCATCTCCACTGATAGCTGACCTTGTCTGAGAGTCACATAATATACAATTAACTGTGTGATGATATGAATATACCCATACAGGAGATGTAATCAGCAGTACATACTGTATTATGTACATATATGATTAATGTTTGTGCTTAAACTGTCTTGTCCTTGGGGTGTATGCGTATTGACATGTCCTTATCTGGTATACATTGCCATGTTTCACTTGCCTCTTACCCATACTTCATTCCTGCCATTCCTGTATGTGTCCCTTTTCAATACACATACTTCCCCAGACTAGTGCGTTATAATGGAGGCTATGTACCCTTGATGATCATCATCAAACCTTTATTTTCTGTATGGCAAAATATGTTTGTAATGTGCTTTGCACAGAGTACGCTTTCCTTTTATGTGTTAGTAATGCATTGTCTTAAATTACACCCTGGTAGTCATTGTAACTGCTCAAGCAATCCCACAGAACAAGTTTGCCCGTAGGTAAACGTGTCTGCATATCTGAATGTGTTCATGCTGCTTTACATGGCTTAACCTTGCTTGTATTCTACTGAATTATCCAATTATAGGCCAATAGCTATACTCTCTCCACTTGCAAAGATTATGGAAAAATGTATTCATGGACAACTCATGCACAACCTAATCCAGAATCACCTTATGGCAGACACTCAGCATGGCTTCCATCCTCATCACAGCACTACTTCAGCCCTCCTAGCCTTTACCAACACCATAAACTATAATCACAACAATAATTATATATCCTCAGCCCTCTTTTTGGATCTTTCCAAGGCATTTGATATGGTTGATCACCAACTTTTAATCCACACCCTGCAAACATTCTTTCTAGATACTGGAGCCCTTCAATGGTTTCAATCCTACCTGAATAGTCAACAGCAGGCTGTCCTCTGGCAGAACAAACTCTCTAACCTTTTACCTAACACCCTTGGAGTACCACAAGGCTCTATACTAGGGCCCTTACTATTCTCCATCTTCATTAACGACCTTTATACTGTCATCCCAAAAGTCAGCTGTATTCAATATGCTGATGACTCTACTCTGATTTGCTCAGCCACATCTCCAGTAGAGTTATGGTCAGCTACCCAGACCACCTTTAATACAATAGAAAACTGGCTTTCTGAACATCATCTGATCCTAAATCCAAAAAAAACTAAAATGCTGTTATTTTCACCAACACTTAGGTCTACCGCTTTCACCTTTACCATAAAATCAAATGATGGCACAATAATCTCCCCTGACCCATCTACAAAACTGTTAGGTGTCATCATAGACAATAATCTAAAATTTGACCTACATGTTAACCAAACTATCAAAACCATCAATAAAAAACTAGGGTCACTTTACAGAATAAAAGCCTTTCTAACCCCTCCAGCTAAAATTGTCATAGCTCGCTCTCACCTTCTTTCAACCCTTCTGTATGCATCCCCTCTACTCTTGAATTTAAACAAGACTGTCCTTAACAAACTCCCAATTTTCTACAACCACATTGCCAGGTTTGCCACTGGGCTGCCTTTTAGGACACATCATTGCATCAATCTAAATCAGCTTGGGTGGCTTGAACTACCCAGCCTAATCTAGTATAACCGACTGATTATGGCCTAAAAAATCCTCTATAATCCGGACAATACTCCTGCACTTAAAACTATTATCACCCCCTATAACAATCCTAGACCACTTTGATCCTCTAACAAACTACTAATTCAGACTAGCAAAATTAATAACACAGCCGGTGATTCTCTCTTTGCAAACTCTGTAAGTAGATCCTGGAACTCTCTTCCAGCTGATATTACCTTACTTTCCACCTTAGGGCAATTTAAAACTAGACTCAAACAACATTTGTCACTTAACTGGCTATGTCAATGTATCAAGCCTGGCTAACTCTCTCTAGAATGTGTAAAAATCTGTTAACCAGTTTACTGTGTAATTTAATTTAATCCTGACTTGCGCTCAGGATTAACTGTAACCTGTAGAACTTGTTTAACTTGCTTATTTATGTAATCTCTGTAAATAGTCTGTTTGTAATATGTAATGCTGGTATTATGTAATGCTGTATCTGCTTACCCTTGGAGCTTTTCTCCCCGGGCCTCAGCTGAAAATGGACATGCATCCAGTTGGACTATCCCGGTCAACAAATGTAAAATTAAAAAAAAATTTTTAAAAATTAAAGTGAGATGCACTGCCTGCATATGCAATTAGCACCGCTACTCATCGCGCAAACACATAAACTCTGTGTAGGCTTTGCTCTAATCCTACACAGAGTTTATTGAATCCCCGGGAGAGTGTTTAAAAACAGCAAGGTTCAGGTCTTTCTTCTTGATATTATAAATATTTTTGCAAATCCTTCTCTGCAAAGGGCGTTTCATTTCCCAGCTTATTAGAATTACACTGCTTCATGAGAAAAATTAGTCTTAGCTTCACTTACCATAACAATGACAATGATTTTATTCCAGGGCCTCTGCATAAAAAGAGTATTGCTACACCCTGTTATTAATTATTTGAAAAACTGGTTGAAAGAGACATTAGAGAGTCGTGTAACTGGTGCAATAAACATCATGAAAGAGGTCATTTATGGAGGGGAGGGAGGAACT
>NC_056731.1:574027194-574054694 GCF_019279795.1 Protopterus annectens | reverse complement strand
ATTAACAAACCACTAATTCTAAACGAGATATATACAGAGAGAGGATACTGTCCTAATTTTGTTAATAATGTATTATTTATTTATTTATTTGACTTTTTTCTTTTAATCTAGAAAGTCCTACTGAACAAGAGCCCTTTTTCAGCAGAGGCCCAGGGAGAAAAGCTCCACACCACCACATATTTTTAGAATACAGTACATGAAATACAGTACATAACATATATAAAACTGTTCTTAGTTAAGCATTATTAGAGTGTATTCTTGAGTACAACAGAGAAAAAGTTAAAACAGTTTGCAACAGTAAATAGGCTGTTTAAAGTATACAGGTATAATCAGGTAAAAGTCTGAATATTTCTAAACTATTATGCTAAGATACAATGATATATACAGTAAATAAATGGGTGGAAAGTGTGGGGCTTTTGGTACCAGGGGGATAGAGAGTTGGAAACACAAGTTTGTAGGAAGCATGAGCTAAGAGTAAGAGGAGGGCAAGCCAGGACTAGTAGGTTTGAGAAACAGGGGGAGGGTGAGAGGAGGGAATTCATGGGGGGATTTGCAGTGACATGTCCAGGTGTTGAGTAAGTGCTCTTGGAGGGGTTTTTTTAATACTCATTTACTATTAGGAAACATAAAAAAGATGGGATGTGATCTATAAACCCTTGTTAGAAAGTGGAAATCTTCAATTTTCCCAAACACTAACTCATGATTTAGGGTTTAATAGTGCAATGATTATGAAATATTGTGAACAAGCATCTACTATAAAACAGATCTTACAGAATAATTGGAGAATGTTTGAACAATTTCTGGAAATATCAAAAATGCTGGAACAAAGACCATCCCCGGAATTCAGCAAGCTCTGCATGGCATGCAGGAATAGTGCAAGAGCTGCTGCACACAATATGGCTGACGAGCAATCCAGGAATGAGCTACTGGGATGTGCACTAGTGCTCCTACACTATTCCTGCATGGACACAGCTCCTGTATGCTAATTACCCCATTTGCTGGTGAAAACCATGCCAATGAGGTGAATTAGTGATCCAGGATGCAGGCAGGTGTCTGTGCAGGAATAGTGTAATCTGCAGAAATGTATTCGGCTACTAACTGAATACATTTCTGCAAATTACAAAACGGAGGCATGACAGCTCCAAAGAAAGTATGTATTCAATGTAGTAGGCATGCCAATGGCCAAATATATGGCCATTGGGATGGGAAATAATTGCAAAAAGTATAAAAAATAACTTATATTTTTTTGGCCGATTTTGGCCGTTTAAGTGTATGGCAGCGGTGCGCAAATGGGATTGGCCCGAAAATAATGAAAACTGTTGGAAATAAGCTTTTAAACCAAAATCAGCATTCTGCCATAATAGTCAATGGCATGCATAAGACAACAATATCATGGAATAGTGGTTGATAAGGGGGAAGGCTTAGTGTCAGGTTTGTAACCATGCATTAGCAGTCAGTTGTATGCAAATAAGGGGACTGATACTGAATCACATATTTCCCCTCACTGTTAGCTTACACCCAACCATGTAAGTGCATAAGAGGTAGATGACCTCATAAGGGGGAGCATCATGCATGCTGTATGCTCCAATAGGAGCTCTGTGGCCCATGTTTGCCCTTAGGTTCATAACTGTTTTATAGCTGTTTACTAGGCTAACGACCACAAGGGCCTTTTTTAGCCTAACCATGTATCCCAAATCTCTGACAAGTTCTGGTACCTTTGGTAAGTGTAAGCATGGACCTGGGAGGTGAACCATTTACAGGTTACCTGTGTCCATTAGAGACATAGGTAACAAACCAGGGACACATTTCCAGTTTCCCATCCAATTGTCCAAGTTGCATTTGAATTGGGTTAGACAGGAACTCTGCTTCACTTAGATGAGGAACCTGTTCTATAGATGGGGTAGTCTCTGGAATACATAGCTATCTCTTCAGCGGGTCTTATTTATATCACAGGCAAGGTTTAAGTTGTTAGAATGGGTAATTCAGATGCTACTTGTTTTGTGGATATGCAGGAGGACCATCAGAGTTTGGTCTGACATTGTCCAGTATGCTAGGCATAGATTCTCCCCCTCAAAAGCCTGTAGAAGACAGAATACAGAGATTGGGCATTGAGGCAGTCTGCAAAGGACATTTTAGTTACACCCTGTATTCTTTTAGTGAGGAGCCTCTGCGGGCAATGGTAGGTTTGATGAATGCCGAATACAGTGGGACAGTGACTTCCTTGGACTTAGATGCCATACCTTTGTTTATAACTTGCACAATATAGAATGATTTCCTCACCACTGTAGACATGTTCATAGATTCATAGGTTCATAGGTTGGTACTAGGCTATCAGCCCTAGGGCCTATACAAGCCTAATCATAACAATTCCCTGGCTATTTCTTCCCACACTATTTACTTCCCTGGCACCCTGTCTAGTAGGGCGACTGCAATGATCCCCGGGGTGAACTTCCTATCTCCCATCCAATCGTCAAGGTTCCTTTTGAAGAGGTCTGATTGACATGTATGGGCAGTCTATTCCAGAATCTGGGGAGTCTCTGGGTCAGGAAACCATCCCTCCAGCATGTTTTGTTTATTGTGATGACAAGGTTTAGATCCTTAGAGCATGTGGCTCTGAGGAATTGGGATTTCTTTAAGTGTAGCATGTCCAACAGCTCTGGGATTGACATGACCTTGGATGTTAAGCAGAGATCTCCTCTGAGTAGAAGATATGCAACAGAGTATAGCTGGAGTTTTTTAAGGCAGTCAGCGTAGGGCATCTGCTTTAGGTCTGTGATTCTTTTAGTGAGGAATTTCTGCGGCCTTTCCAGTTGTTGCAGATGTCTTGAGAGGTACATACCAAATTGGGCATTTTAGTCTATAATGGGACTAATGAGGGATGAGTACAGTGGGACAATGACCTCCTTTGTTCTGGATGAAAAGCCCTTAGTGATGAGGTGTGCTGCATAGAAGGATTTCCTGACTGTTGTGGCAATGTGGTTATCGAAGGTGAGACCACTGTCCACCTGTGTCCCTAAGTCTTTTATCACAATTTCGGTGTTTAGTGTACTGCCACCTATGTGGTAAGTCAATGGTACATGTTTTTTCCCAAAGGGGATAACTATATTTCTTGGCATTGAGCTTGAGCCCATGGCTCTGGCACCAAGCATCTCTTTCTGTAAGGCCCTTTTGTAGAGCATCCCCATCATTTGGGGATTCAATAATGGCTCCCAGTTTGCAGTCATCTACAAACTTTGTTAGCCAGAGTCCCTTAGTGTTGGCCTGTACTTCAGAGAAGTAGATGCCAAACAAGAGTGGTCCCAGGACTGAACCCTGAGGTACTCCACTTGTCAATTGTCTGGAGCTGGATTTGGAGTCGGCTACTTTTACAGTATGGGTTTTGTCAGTAAGCCAGTTGGAAACCCATCAAATGATGTAGGGATTAATTCCCAGCTTAGTAAGTCTAGCTATGATTCCAGAGTGGGGGTGGTGTCAAAGGGCTTGGCGAGGTCCAGATAGGCTGTGTGGACCGCCATACTTTCGTCCATGGCTCTGCAGACTGATTCGAAGAAGTAAAGTCAGGTTCAGGAGACAAGCTTGGCCCTTCACGAACCCAAACTGGGTGGGGATCAGTGTTTGAAGGTTGCCAATGTCTTTGTTTATAAGTTCCATTATAATACGTTCCATGGCCTTACAGATCAGGCTCATCAGACTGATGGGGTGGAAGTTCCCGGGATCCAAGGTGGATCCCCCCTTGTGGAGTGGGATAACTGTAGCTGTGCACCACTCAGTAGGTATGAAGCCTGAGGTGAAGCTATGATTAAACATGACACTTAGGTGAGGTGTCAGTTCATTTTGTAGTTCATGTAAAACACAGCCCAGGATGTCATCTGGTCCCATGGATGCTGTATTCTTAGCTTTGGAGAGTGTGTTTTTTACCTGTGTGGCCGTTATTACTGGAATTTGGCAATCTTCCAGTATTGCAATGGGTCGTTTAGGGGGTGAGAGGGGGGTAAAGTTGACACTGAATTGGTTTGCCAGGATATTGGCAATATCCATGGGATCAGTACATTTAATGCCATTCTGTTGTAGCTCAGAGCAGATCTGAGCATTGCCATTTAGATTCTTGACATAGTTATAGAATGCCTTGTGGTTGTCTTTGGAATCTTTGGCAATTTGATTTTCATAACTTGCTTTGGAGGATTTTATGAGGGATCTCAGCTTCTTACCAAGACTGGTAAGGGAGGTTTTCGCATCCTGGGATTTTCTTCTTTTCTGCAACAGTTTCTTCCTTTTGTTGTAAAGTTTGTTTATGGCAGGGGACCACCAGATTGGCTTCCTTATTTTGGAGGAGAGCATCTTGGTTCTATTTGGGATGGCATGATTCATGCATGAGTGGATGTGCTTGTACAGTGCCTTAGTGTAGGATTCAGCAGTCAAATTTTCAGTTCCCGTCTGCATGGGTGTCATGAAGTTGGTCACTTCTGACTTGAGTAGCATGAAGTTGGCTTTGGAGAAGTTTTTTATGGAGGTATCCTTACTGTGGGGTGGGGGTGGGATGTGGATGTTAAGGGTGATTAGCTTATTCTCAGACCTGACCAATGAGGGGTGTGACCATAGGTGTGGAGCATCAATATCCCATATTGGTAATGACCAGGTCTAGGATATTGGACACCCTGGTGGGACTATGGATTAGTTGATATAGGACGTTGGAATTTATGAATTCCAAGAACTGTTGGGCAAAGGTGTTGGTACATGGGTAGTTTTCCCAGTTAGTGGCAGGGTAGTTGAAATTACCCAGTATTAGGGTGTTTTGTTGTATCTTAATATTTTCCAGTATGTTTAGAAAGGTGTAGTGAGAATCTTGGGGCATGGTGGGGGATCTGTAGCAAGCTACAATTTGGATTGCAGTCTTACCTAGTGTTAGTTACACCTGGAGAACTTCAGATGCATTGTGTTGGGCAACTAGCCTGGTGGTGTGAATATTCTTGGTGAATATGGACACTCCTCCACCTTTAGTGTTTCGGTCCTGGTTTGGTGGCCGAAAAGTTTGGGAAGAGCTGTAGCCTGGTATTGCAGGGGTGCTCTCTGGAGCCTTAAACCAGGTCTCAGTTACTGCACAGATATTGATGTTCTCCATTTTAGGAGTGCCTTGAGATAGTGCATTTTGAGGTTTAGACTTCTAGCATTGAGTAGCATTACCTTCAGAATTTGCATGCTTGTATCTTTTACAGTGGTGGTTTTGTCCTTTGAAATTTGCCTAAAAAAGGCACTATAGGGGTGGCAAGAGCCTTAGCCAGTAACCTGAATCCCAGGGGCGACAGGTGCAGACCATCTCTGGCAAAGCATCATGATCTGTCGATCATGTCATTCCAGGCAGACAGATACTGGATCCCCTTTGAATGACACCAGAATCTTAGCCAATTGTTGAAGTCAATAATTTTGTCCTTATATTGTGGTATCATTCTGGGTGAAGGCAGGATGCTACTCAGGGCTAGGGTCATACCTGCCTGGGCCACATGATCCAAGATCTCTTCCATGTCTCTTTTCATGTAGTCCATGGAGGTACGTCTCAAGTCATTCACTCCAACATGGACAATGACAGAGTCATATTTGACTTGTTGTGGAGTGACTTGAGTGCATGCATTATGTGGCAGATCCTGGCAACCGACAGGCAACTGACTGTAATTTTCTCTTTGTTCAGCTTGGTGAGGGGGGACATCAGTGTGCCTGACTATAGAGTCACTTATGACTAAAGTGTTAGGTATGTTGTCTTGCCTTAAGGGCTGTTGCTGGGTGGCACACTGGTGTTGTGAGCAATGTGACACTTTGGTTGTGACTGGTGTTTGTTTGCATTTCAGCTTCAGAGGTCCTTGTTGCTTGGGCAGGTTACAGTTAAGGGCCTCCACATATGTGGATTTAATGTTGCTATGTGTGGGTGTTGATGGTGTGAGTTTAGAAGGGCTATGTGTTGCTTGAGGTGTAGTACAGATGTTAACCTTCTCCTCTTGACTGTCTAGCACAATCTTGGGCAGAGAGAGCTTTGCTTCCAGTTTGGCTATGTAAGTGCATCTCTCACAGGTTGTAGTGTTGGGTGGTAGGAGGAGAGGGTTGTCTGTGTACATGAGGCAATTGCTGCATTGCCCCAGTATGCCCAGATTCACCAGGTGGACAGGAGAAATCACCAGAAGCTGACTCTGGGACATGCCTGGTTTGGTGCTTTTTTTGTAAAGTACAGGAGCTGTTTTCCCCTTGCTTTAGCAAGGTACTTTGCAATTATAGGCTGTTTAGTGCCTACCATTAATTTCTCCTTATTAACAAGGAGAGTTGAGTGCTTGTATTAGTTTAAGGCTTCCTAGTGCTTTCCAGCAGGTATTAGAGCAAGTGCTAGTCACAGGGATGCTTAAAGGTAAGATGAAAAAAAATGGTTTATCCTAAGCACTGCAGTGTGCACTCGATAAGTTAGATGTGAAAGTAGGTAACTTAAGTTTTACCTGTCTAAAAAGTTAAGTTTTAGTGGGGAGTCACTATCTTTAAAACAGCAAGATAGATTTTAAGAAGGTGGTCACTTTTGTATTCTGGTACTATGGAATACAGTAGGATGGCCAATAACTTTAAATAGTTGAAGGGGAGTTTGTTTGTGTCTTTCGGCTTTTCCTGGTTAGGGGTCGCCACAGCGGAACTCCGGTCCGCTTATGATTGGTAGTGGATTTTTACGTACCGGGTTACCAGCCCTGATACACAACCTTTAACAAAGGCACGTTGAAGGGGAGTGATTTAACAAAATAATAACTTTGGGCTTACTCACACAAGCCAGTGAAAGCAGAGAGGAAATGAAATATATGGTCAAATTAACATAAGAGGCAGGCAACTAAAAAGACAGTGGTATTTAAGAACTCGACAGTAAGCAGGTGGGTGGATGGAAAAATATTTCTGCCTGACTCACAAGAGACAGAGCTGTGGTCTCTTTTGAAGTTTTAATATGCAGTTAAAAGCACAGCCCCTATATGCAGTTAAAAGCACAGCTAAGGAAGCTGGGGGGGGGGGGGGTCAGAGGCTGCCTAGCACTGTTTACATTGCCTAAATGGGTGTACATGCCGCGCACCAGATTTAAAAAAAAAAAGCAGGCAATAGCAACTCTGTAGACATCTGAGCACTGGGTATGTGCGGCACACCTTGGGGCTTAAATGGGAAGGCAATGGGAAAGGAAAACAGCAGTAGGAAGGCAATCAAGGAGAACTAGCATAGCTGGCTGGTGAAATGTATCAGAATCAGCCAATTACACAGGCAGCAGCCCAGCACACTACTATAAACTATGCAAACACCTTTCCCTCTGGCTTTTCCCACAAACTCTACACCACCTGTGTACACAGATGGGGAAATTTTACCTGACAAAACTAACAAAATGATAGGGGCTACTGTGGCTCTCATACATCAATATGTGGAAGAGGCTGAGGGTGGAGAGGATGAGAATGCTGATGACCAACCCACATTGAGGAGAAGGAGAAGAGTGTACAGACTCAGGGTGACCTACCAGCATACCTCTCAACTATACAGGTTTTCGCAGACTGTCCAGATTTTTGCCTCATATTTTTGGTGTGTTCCTCCTAAAATCTGTTCCTTTCTAGCAAATAGCTGAGGATTGAAGTCATTAAATAATGACAAACATTTGAGTTTAAGACGCTACATCCTTCAGAACATTCATGCTAATGCAAAACCTATTATTCTATCAACTTTCTAAGTTTGTAAGAGCAATATTTAAAATCTGTCCCTATTTATCCCTCCATCATTTTAGGCTTTGTCCAGAATTTTTGCTCTAAGAGGTTGAGATGTATGCCTATCAGGGGCTACATGAGCTGGAGACAGTGGAGTGCTATACGGAAGAAAGGGACATTCTACAGCAAATTGTTGAGCTGTGCCAGCCACGCCTCAGACACAAAACAAACAGAGGGGAACCCATCCCAGTGGATACCAATGTATGCGTAGGCTTAAGAATATTAGCCACAGGTACCTTACAAAGGCCAACTGGGGATACCATGGGGATCTCACAGGCATCAGCATCCAGGGTACTCCACTAGTTCCTGGATGTCATGTCAGCACATGCTGGTGAGCACATATATTTCCTCAACACCCGTGAGGCATTGACCAGCAATATGCTTCTCTTCCACCAAATAGCAGAATACCCTGAGGTAGTGGGTGCTATAGACTGCACGCACATACACATCAAAGCACCACCTGGTGAACAGAGTAGGGTCTACATAAACCACAAAGGCTTCCCCTCCATCAACTGCCAGGTCATGTGTGATGCCCAGGGCATTATCATGAATGTGTGTGCTGGCAGTAAGATGTCATGACTCCCACATCTGGCATATGACACAGCTGTACCAGAGATTTGCCAGTGGGGACATCCCATATGGCCACCTAGTGGGGGATGCTGGTTACGCACTGGAGCTGTGGCTGATGACACCCATCAGAAATGCACACACATCCGAACAGGAACTCCATAATGAGGCACATGCACAAACCAGAATCATAAGAGAGTGTATGTTTGGGATGATCAAGTCACGGTGCTGGTGCCTGTACATATCCTGTGGAGCCTTGCAGTACTCTCCGACTACATGTACACAAATTTTCATTGTATGTGCCATGCTACACAATATGATCCTGCAGAAACAGCTACAGTAGGAACAGCACGGGGCAGGGCCACACAGCCCCCCACCACTGCCAAGAGAGTACAGGCATGGAGTGACTCGGCGAAGGAACACCCTGAGCCTGCCCATGTAGGCAGAAGAAGGCATGCCCAGTATGTCCAGGCTTTGGCAAAGAGGCAATGCATAGCACATACACTGACACGGTAGGAACCCAGGGAATGACACCT
This sequence comes from Protopterus annectens, assembly GCF_019279795.1. Lineage (NCBI taxonomy): Eukaryota > Metazoa > Chordata > Ceratodontiformes > Protopteridae > Protopterus > Protopterus annectens. Next base: position 574,045,837 of record NC_056731.1, on the reverse strand, counting down.
CTCTCTGACTCGCACATACAGCAAAAGGGACGCGAAACATGACACTACCTGTACATTACCATTTATAGGGAGTGTACTATGTGCATCCAACATAGTCAGCCCTCCAGCACTATCCTCAATACTGGCACAGCCACAAGGTAAGTCACTCTTCCTATCAATTGCTGAATGGAGTAGTATGTTCTGCTAGCTGTATCTATGGTATGGATATGAGCATGCAAGGGAATCGGGTGGGTGAATCGGATGGCAGCAGATAGTGGACACCTAAATCCATAACAAATACTGATGTCAACAAAGTAGTTAGTACTAGATAAGGAGACAAATCCCACTGCAGTACATGTGGTGGCCCAAATGTGTGTCCATAGGACACACACGTGCATGTCAGTGAGGCTCACATACCCAACAACAGCCTCAGCCAGCAGGGCAGGTATAGATGACCATAAAGAAAGGCTGTGTTAAGGCCTCCAATTGATGGCAATGGAGAACAGCCCCCCTCCAGACCTACATAGACAGACTACAACAGGTCAGGCAGTTGTATGTTAGTTCTGAAGGGTAAGAAGTCTGAAACTGAAATGTAGGTCAATAAAACCTAAGATCTGCACTCTACTGATATGCTTCTAGTTTGCATGATAGGTCAGAATACAAAACGAAATGGAAGCCAACCGAGTACCTGAAATACCAGTACAGTCATAGCAAATGTTTAGAGTTATCAGGTGTTCCCCCCCACACAATCCTATGTAGAAATGCAGTAACATGTATGAGTGGGTTTAATAACAGTGGAGCACAAATTACCTGAGCTGGCCCAATTTACAAGATAGATTGTTGCATGTGTACAATATGCAGAGGTCTGTGTGTGTTAGGTTGTTGTGTTTTGTATATTGCATGGAAGTGGTCAACACGTTGCCATGGAGGGTTGTGTCTTGTTGGCCTATGGCCAGTAGTGTCAATGACAGGGCCATATTCTGACAACTGCAGTGCCAACCACAATGCATCCCAGCAAGACGCAATTCAGCAGTCATCCATACTAACTGTTCAGATGCCAATATCTGTCACCATCTGAAAGATGGACATGCCATGAATGTGGGCCCAGACATACACACAGTACACAGGTGGAAGTACCCTAGACAAAGTACATAAAATGTAACTCTCAACTGCACACCCCTTTGGAATTGTACATACAGGTTAGCAGCACATTAGTTGTCTGTGTAGTATGGAATACTGATGTAGTCTGGCCAATCAGTGGCAGAGCACAAAAGACACAGTTATGAAGTAATGAGAGATTGCCTATGTCCCTGCACAAGGCAGCATAAGGGAAATGTCCTGGGTATATCTGTGAGTCAGCTGCAAGAAGCTTCCATTTCACACATGCACTCAGCTCACCCCACCATCAGCCGCAGGTTTATTACAAGTCATATCCCTGCTGTTGGGAATGAGTACAGTATGACCCCCACTTCTGTATGGGAATACCCAAAGAATGCAGCATGCTGAAGAAGTGTGGCCCTAGCTGTAAGCAGCACCCTTCCAGAATTCAGAACAGTGGATTAATATGGACAGAAACTATTGCCATTAACACTTCACACTTACCCTGTCACCCCAGGGGAATCCAGTGGCTCACAGCCTGGGACTGTAGGAGTGATAGAATGCACTGGTCTGCTACAGATGGCCTGTATCACTACCAAATGCCCTACAGTCCTCTTTCAAAGGCCTGTGCTTCACCCGTAGTGCCAATTTATGTTATCTAATGGGGTCCCAACTAACAACATAACACAGTCCACAGAACACAAATGCAAGGCCATGTTGACAAATCTCAGTAGCATGCCCACCATGTCCTACTGCATGAACTGTGGACCAACCTGTAAATACCGCTGGGATGAAGGGACAACTAAAGGGATACTTTTCCGATATTGCTTGCATAATGTCAGGAAGAGGATAGAATTACAGAGTGGGGGGTGTTGAAGCACGGATGCCATGGAGTGTGTGAAGTCTGAAACTCTGATGTGTGCCCATACTACCCCTGCCTGAAAACCCAGTAATGGGTGGCTACAAACCTGCTTGTAAACCACAATGTGAAGGGAAACTGACCAGATATACGAGACCTGCCTCTGGGTAACCTGGATGAATCTGTACAGTTGAGTGTTATGGCCACAGCAGGATATAACCATTGGGTTATGTCAATAGATGTACAAGCAGGGGATCCTCTGCCACCACAGTACCAAGGTGCTGGACCATTTACACAGACCCATCAGCAAGTGTCTGCAGCTACCCCTCCAGAATGGCATGAGTGTGGGTAGGTGCAGAACACAAAATCCTGTACTGGAGTGCAACCTACCTGGAATGGAATCACACACTCAATACAGAAGGTCATACTGGGCATGCTCCTACTCTTAGAGAAATGAAGCCCATGTCTGACAACAACAGTAGACTATACACCACACACACCACATTGCACACCATTCATGCCTTGCACACACATTGGATAGGAATACACACACATATCCAAGGCCAACACATACATACACACACAGAGATGTGGGGAAGAGACAGATAGACAGTGACAAAGAGATTTCCATCATGAGGCCTGTCCCACCCACCACACATCCAATTGGCTAATATCACATGATGTGCCAATGTCAATCACTGTAGACATTTGCTTTTGGTAGCCCTCAGCCCTATAGTGTCTGTGGTGCTTGTGATAACTGTGCAACATGATAGTACAAATCAGTATTCATCCAGCATTTGTATACCCAGTCCTGTCAAATGTAAAGTTGTGTGTGACTGAGTGTTGTGTGTGTGTTTCCAGAGGAATGGTTTATAGCCCATTCACACACACTGCACTGCACTTCCCGTTGTCCATGTTAGCAATCATGCTGATGTTAGTCACTTTGAAATAACCCTCTGCCCAAATTTCAGCCCCATAAGCTCCATGGAGCTTGCGATAACTGCGTAATGCTATAGTGTAACATACTAATTAGGAAGGAGCTCTAATCCCAGACATAGCAACTGTGTGTGCACGCGTGTGTGTGCGTGTGTGTGTGTGTGTGTGTGTGTGTGTGTGTGTGTTTGTGTAGCGATTAATGATTTTGAGGCCATTCACAGTCACTACACCTCCTATTGCCCTACTTTAGCAAGCCTGCTAACATCAGTCACCTTGAAATGCCCCATTGGACAAGGGCCAGGCCTGTAAGCTTTGTGGCACATGCGATAACTGTATAATGCTATACTGGAACATACTAGTTAGACAGGAGTTCTAGTCCCAGACATGGCAACTGTGAAACTGTCTGGGTGTTTGTGTGTGTGTGTGTGTGTGTGTGTGTGTGTGTGTGTGTGTGTGTGTGTGTGTGTGTGTGTGTGTGTGTGTGTGAGAGAGTGTGTGTGTCCTTGATAATACCTGATATTATGGGCATTCACACTTACTACTCTCCCCTTACCCTTCCTTTAGCACTGCTGCTGATGTTAGTCACCTTCAAAGATATCTGTGGAGAGCTTTCTAACATGTAAGCTCCATGGCCTGTACCATAAATGTGGAATGATGTACTAGCAGTAGCTACACAGGTATGGGTTAGAATCTCATCTGTGGCAAATGTTTGTGTGTGTACATATGCATGTGTGTACCTCAAAGATTTTGACCCCATTTACAACCAGTACACATCTCAGATCCTGACTTTAGCAGTCCTGCAAATATCGTCCACCTTAGAAGTACCTGTTGCCAACCCTAAACCATGTCAGGTCAGTGGTGCATGTGGTAAATGCGTAACCATAATGGTCCGTAAAGATAGAGGTTTAGACCTCACCCCTGACAAATATAAATGTGTGTTTAGGGTAAAATTATTTTGGGATCTCTCACCCACTACCTCACCCAATGCCAGTATTTACAAGGGCTGGTGATGTTCCTCACCTTAGAAGTACCTGGGTACAACATCCATCCTATAAGCTCTGTGGCGCATGCGATACATGCGGTACACTATAGTAGCAATACATAGCTAAGTAGGGTTTTGAATCTCAGTACTAGCAAGTGTGTGTGCATGTGTGTGTGTGTGTGTGTGTGTGTGTGTGTGTGTGTGTGTGTGTGTGTGTGTGTCTATCATAAGTATCCTATGTTGAGAACCTAGTATATGTCACAATGTCCACCTTACAAGGACAACAGATCTCAAACACTAAAGAGGCTGGTGTAGACAATCCATAGCCCTACATGTGACATTATGGATTGGAGAACAGTATAGGCAACTCTTCTCTTACTCAGAGAACACTCTCCACCCATGTCTCATACACAAACACACTTGGCTAGGCAACAACCACTATATTGGTAGTTCCCTGCATATTGCCTCACAGATAGTAACCACGGTGTGATTGCAGTGGACTACATACCTGTTGACCACAACAGCGCCACTGACATCAGAAAGTACTGTGATGTGTTACATCTCCTGACTGTGTGTTATCCAGCAAGTAAAAGGACATGGCACCATGTTCCATCCCTGCAGTAGGCAAATAAATGCTTACAGTGCCCCTTTTGCTATATTCCCCACTGGACACCTGCAACAACTGTAGAGTCTGCAAATGTAACCCACAAAGGGAATACCATGACTTATACACATGCCCTGTATGGACAGATGCCACTAACTCCACTGAATACCTGTATCATGCTGTCAATGTAGGTGAAAGCATGACCTCAGTTCCAAAGCCAGGTCTCAGCAAATGAGGTCAGGAATGCTACATCAGAAGATAACAATATGTCCACACAACGTGCCCCAGAGACCTCAAGTACACTTCCACATGTGCACATGTGCACAACTCAGACACTGTCCATGTTATGGAATATAGATTGCATACATGGGAAGCAGTGCACATCACTGGCCACCCACAGAAGTAACCCAGATGAGTGGATGGTGAATACAATAACACTTGTGGGGACCACTCCAGGGACTACACCCCTGAGCCACACTGGAGACTATTGTCATGTGGCCCATTCACCTACTACACACCTGTAAAGCGATGAACCTATGCATCTCAGTTCTGGCAAATGTGTGTGTGTGTGTGTGTGTGTGTGTGTGTGTGTGTGTGTGTGTGTGTGTGTGTGTGTGTGTGTGTGTGCGTGTGTGCGTGTGTGCGTGTGTGCGTGTGTGCGTGTGTGTGTGTGTGTGTGTGGATATTAATGATTTTAAAGCCGTTCACACTCACTACACCTCCCATTGCCCTACTTTAGCATGCCTGCTGATGTCATTCACCTTGAAATAACCCTTTGTCCATGTTTCAGCCATATAAACTCTGTGGCACTTGTGATAACTGCATAATACTGTAGTGTAGCAAACTAGTTAGGTAGTAGTTCCAACCTTAATCCTGCCAACTGTGATAATGTGTGTTTCCCTGAGAGAGTGTGTGTGTGTCTTCATTGACACCTGCTTTTGTGGACATTCACACTTACTGCACTACCCATACCCCTCCTTTAGCACTGTTGCTGATGTCACTCACATTCAAAGATACCTTTGGACAGTCCTCCAACATGTAAGCTCTGTGGTGCATGCAATAACTGCGTAATGATATAGTAGCAATACATAGTCAGGTATGAGTTTAAAATTCAGTACTGGTAAGTGTGTATTTGTGTGTGTGTCATCAGTATCCTGCATGGGTGTTGGGATGATTGTGTAATGACAGGATCCATTGCAATGTGGATTTTGCTACATCATTATATTGAGGACCTATATGTCCCATTGTCTGCATTACAAGGCCAACAGTTTTCAAACACTGTAGAGGTTGTTGTAGAGAATCTTCAGCCATAAATGTGTATAGCCATGTGCAATTACTATGTGACAGTATGGATTAGTAAACAATATAGGCAACCATTATAATACCCGGATACCACTCTCCACCCACAGATCATACACAAACACGCTTGGCTCTTACTCTCTTACTCACTTTCTTTCATACTTTTTTTCTGTCTCTCTCTCTCTCTCTCTCTCTCTTGCTCTCTCTCTCTCCATCTCTGGTGGATGTGGAAAAGTACATCTGTTTTGCATAGGCAGCAGCTTGTGTTTTGTAAGTAATGCTCATGATCAGCTGATTGCCTGTGCACAAATTGCAGTTCCCCACTTGCTAATTGCATATGGAACAGCTGTGGTATCATTCTTATAGCCAATTGCATAGAAACACACTCCTATAACTAATTACTTCATGTCAGTTTTGGCCCTTTTCCTTCACTGTGAGCAGGAGTTCATGTGGGTGTTTGACAAACAGGGTTACAGAGGGTAGTTGGAATACCTCTTATGACATACACTGTGGAGACAGGCCAAAAAACTGAAGGGGGACGTTCCAAAAATGGGGACAGAATGGAAGTACTGCTGCTCTCCATTTGAAGTAATGTTGGTTTAACAGGGTTTGTGTGGATATGGCTGTTCTACATGATTTAAAGAATGGCATGACAGTGTTATGTGGTTGAGGAAAATCTCACCTGTAGGGCTATCTGCAGACTAGCCAGAGTTTAGAGTCTTACATGTGGTGTGTTACTCACACATTTCCTATCTTTAGAAATGCAGTAGCATACTCTGATGATTGCAGTCAGCACATGGTGACATCCATGTGAGTTACTGACTTCATATCCCTCAGAAGAGATATGTCACAACAAACCCTGTTACACCAGGAAATTTCTCAGTTTATCACAGGAATATGTCAATATTGGCCCTGTGCTTGTTCCTCCCTCCCCCAAGTCTGTCACCCTTTGTCCATATGTCATTCAGTAAGAGGTGTATATGTACAGTGCATCATTATTTACTGACATCATACCTGATAACAAGCCAGTGAGATATCAGACTGCTAGACCTGTTATGTATAGTGGGCAATATATTTGAGAACAAAACCCGGACATTCTGTTGTAGTCTGTACAGTAGTGAGGTCTGTGTACTTATGGTGATTGTCTATAGCGTGTGTATTGTTAATATGTTACTTGGCCTGTGTACAGACTGTGGTAGATGCCATTGTTCTTGGTCCTGTTCTATCTAACATTGCATTCTGCTCCAGTTTATGGTACCCTATTGACACATTTCCCATACCATAGTCAGGCATCAGACTACACTGTGAATTGGCCCAGTATATGTAGGGTTAGTGTGTGAGTGGCACATAGGAGGATGGCTTTGTTCAGACAGTTCATATCCTGTACTATTAATTAGGCTTACCATAATGTGACTGTGACTGTGTTGAGATTGGTTGTGGGTATGCACTTTTACATTGGTGTCTGTTACTCCGTGCTGTTGCATGCCTGTAGTGCCTGCTACATTTGCAATTACATGTGTATTCCCACATAGGAAACTCGGGTCAGTGTTGTGGCAGTCTACCTTTAGTTTGCACAGTGCTTTGTGACATGCCTTTCAGCTCAGTGTATTTACCTAGTGTGATGTTATGTCCAGATATTTGTCAGATGTACTGTTTCCTGGCCACCATAAGTGTTGTGTATTTCTGAAAAAGCAGTGGGATACTGTGAAGATGTATGTCACAAACTAGCGAGAAGTATGTGGGCTTGGGACTTCTGCTCCTCTGGTTAATATGTGTTAGGACATACAGGAGTGTGTGAATGCATCAACTGTGTGAGCTTATCTATTCCAGTATTTTTGTGATATCCCTATTTACATGGCTGTAAACATCCACTTTGTCAGGCTTGGTTCACACATCTTGCACTGAGGAGTTCTGTGTATACCTCTGGACTGACCAGATTGTGTCAGACTGTCCACGTTTATTGGTCATGTCTCTGCTGTATTCCACAGGATCATTACTGTGATTTGTGTGGTACTTCACTATAATGATCTTATGATGTCTGTCAGTAACTGATGGTGTACATGTCAGTATCAGAAGTGACTTACCACACAAAATGTCTGTTAACACAACCTCTGTTACTGTAGCAACATTCTACATTGATGCCTGCAATACTTACATTACATCCCCATGCACTAAGAGGTTGTGACTATTGGTGCTGAGGAATGACTCCACTACATGTTATGGGCATATGTTTTATATATATATATATATACATAAATATAAATATATATATATATATATATATATATATATATATATATATATATATATATATATATATATATATATATATATATATATATATATATATATATATATATATATATATATATATATATATATATGTATATATATATATATATATATATATATATATATATATATATATATATATATACACACAGTAGTTGAAATCGCCAATTATTAGGGTGTTGGGTTGTACCCAAAATATTTTCCAGTGTATCAAGAAATGAGGAGTAGGAATCCTGGGGCATGGTGGGGGATCTGTAGCAAGTTACGCAAGTTACAGTTTGGATTGCGGTCTTGCCCAGAGTTAGTTGCACTTGGATAATCTCGGATGCGTTATGCTGAGCAACTAGCCTGGAGGTGTGGATATCCTTAATGAATATGGACATGCCTCCACCTTTAGTGTTTTGGTCCAGGTTAGGTGGCCGAAAGGTGTGGTATGAATTATAGCCTGGTAATGCAGGGGTGTTCTCTGGAGCCTTGAACCAGGTCTCCGTCACTGTACAGATGTCAATGTTCTCCTTTTTAAGGAGTGCCTTAAGTGAATGCATTTTGAGGTTTAGACTTTTAGCATTGAGTAGCGTTACCCTCAAATTTTATTTGCTTGTACCTGTTATGGTGGTGAATTTGTCATTTGAACCTTGCCTAAAAAATGCCACTATAGTGGTGGCAAGAGCCTTAGCCAGTATCTGGAATCCCAAGGGTGACAGGTGCAGGCCATCTCTGGCAAAGCATCATGGTCTGTCGATCATGTCATCCCAGGCAGACAGATACTGGATCCCCTTAGAGTGACACCAGAAGCTTAGCCAGTTGTTGAAGTCAATCATTTTGTCCTTGTACTGTGGTATAATTCTGGGTGATAGCACGATGCTACTCAGGGCTAGGGTCATACCTGCCTGGGTTACAAGATTGGAGAGCTCCTCCATGTCTCTTTTCATGTAGTCCAGGGAGGTACGTCTCAGGTCATTCACACCAACATGGTCAATGATGGAGTCATATTTGTACTTGTTGTGGAGTGACATGAGTGCATGCATTATGTGGTGGATCCTGGCACACATCACAGTACTTTCTGATGTCAGTGGCGCTGTTGTGGTCAACAGGTATATAGTCCACTGCAATCACACTGTGGTTACTATCTGTGCGACAATATGCAGGGAACTACCAGTATAGTGGTTGTTGCCTAGGTGGATCCTGGCACCTGACAGGCAGCTGACAGTAACTTTCTCCTTGTTTAGCCTGGTGAGTGGAGCATCAGTGTGCCTGACTATAGAGTCACCTATGACTAGAGTGTTGGGTACATTGTTATGCCTTATGGGCTGTGGTTGTATAGCACAGTGAGTTTGTGGGCTATGTTTCATTTGGGTTGTGTTGGGAGGGTGGAGGTTGCATGTGTTTCTGCTTTGGAGGTCTCTGTTGCTTGAGCAGATTTTTATTGAGAGCCTTCACAAATGTAGGTGTGTGTTTTGTGTTGCTATGTGTGTTTTGGTGGTGTAGGTTTTGAGGGACTATGAGATGATTGTGGTGTGGTGCAAGTGTTTACCTTCTCCTCTTGACTGTCTAGTCCAGAAAGAGAGCTTTGCTTCCAGTTTGGCTATATAAGTGTATCTCTCACAGGTTGTAATGTTGGTGGTAGGAGGAGAGGGTTGTCTGTGTACACGAGGCAATTGCTGCATTGCCCCAAGATGCCCAGATTCATCAGGTAGACAGGAGAAAACACTGGGAGCTGACCCTTAGACATGCCTGGATAGGTGCTTATTTATTAAGTACTAAAAACTGTTTTCCTCTAGACAATTGAGGAAAGTTGAGTGCTGTAGTAATTTGTAGCTTATTTAGTGCTTACAACGAGTTCTGAACAATTACTGTGCTCAAAGAGACAGATTTGTGTGCTAAAACTAAAAAAAATGGCTAGTTCTAAGAGAAACTTTGAAAAGCAGACTTTATGGAGCCAGGAATAGTTTAACACTATCTAAGCTGCGATGCATAAAGTGTATTATTTTATATAACAGTAGCAAATGAGCAAACTGATTTAAACAAATTAACCAATAAAAAGCAAAAAATTGAGCCCCATTCTAGCAGTCTTCGATCAGACAAGTTTCAACTACACACACCTGTCACTAGGATGCAGGGGAACCTTCTCCAAAAAATATGGTCTGGATTAGTGCTCAAGTTTACAAACCAAGCTAGATTCAGCAGGTCTGAATTTAGTCTATGCTACTGCAAACAAGGCGTACCAATTTCAGAAAGAAACAGTTCAAATAAGCAGGCACAATAAGCCTATAATCAGAAACTCCCAGCTCAGAATGGTAGAATCTACCCTCTCCTCCCACAAGAGTGCAGACCACACCTTGTTAATGTAAAATAACTGGCCCAAGTGCTTAAACTACAACTGATACACTCTTAGAATAACACACACTAACTCATCAATCAGCAACTCCCAACTTAGAAGGATGTAAGCTACCTGTCCTGCTACAACAGTGCAGACATCAAACCTTCTTAATGTAAAACAACTGGTCTGGAGCCCAAGTGCTTCAGCCAAAGGCTTAGAATAACAGTTACAATTTAATCAGGCTAAGAAGCAGTAATAAGTGCAGCAGAATAAATGCAATAAGGTAGGAAGAAACACAAATACCGTAAAAGCAGATGAATAAAGTGCAATTTTTTATATAACAATAGAAAATGAGCAAACTGATTTAAACAAATTACCCAATTAACCAGTAAAAAAGCTCAAAACGGAGCCCTGTTCCAGCAGTCTTCAATCAGACAAGTTCTAACTGCAGACACCTGCCACTAGGGTGCAGGGGAAGCTTCTCCAAAAAAAGATGGCCTGGATTAATGCTCAAATCGAGGTACATTACCCAGTATCACAGATAGCTCAGGGAAAGATGTTAATATCTGCTAATTATTTCGAATTATTGCCTCCACATATTTTATCATACAGTTGTAGGTTGTGACATATCTCAAAGTGGATGCAAATTTAATCACCTCATCTTCATTTGAAATACACTCACCAAAATATGGAGGTGCTAAAGAATTTATGTTTCTTAATATGTTGTTTCTTATTTTTAGAACATATTCATTATCATAGCCTCTACTTTCAAACTCTTTGCACAAAACTTCCATCTGTTCCTCACACTTTACCAAATCTATATTCAATCTACTGACCCTTAGTAGTTGGCTCTTAACAATTCCTCCAAACACATGTTTAGCATGCATACTTTTGGCGTGGGTATACCTGTTCACTTGTACATCCTTTCTATGAACACAAGTTTTCAATACACCAGATTCCTTATACAATTCAACATCTAAATATGAAATTTTACTGTAAGAAAAGTCCATAGTAAATTTCAGAAAACTCGTAGTATTGTTTAGGAATTGTACAAATCTTATTAGCTGTTGCTCATCACCCTTCCACAACAAAAAGCAATCATCTACAAAACACTGGTAAAAAAGAATATTTCCTTTAAATGGATTCTCATCACTCATAACATGTTCTTTTTTCCATTGACTCAATACAATGTTGGTATACATGCTAAACATGTGTTTGGAGGAATTGTTAAGAGCCAACTTTTGACTCGATTTGCCTATAGAAATAGAAATAACCTTAAAAGACAACTATGTTATAAAGATTTTGAAGTGAATTTAGTGAGTCCAGTGATGCACAATTTTGGTACACCGCTTTGCTTTAACTGTAGTTGTTGCGTAGACATCTGCAATCAGCAGTCTTTTAAGCATCCAGTAAATAAAATAGTGTATGAGATAAAATATCAAGCCACATGTAATACGACAACAATTGTGTACTTAGCAACATGTGTACAATGCGACGGATTTTACATGGGAAAATGCTCAAGACGACTTAAAAATTATATAACTGAGCATAAATCCAAGATAAGGAGAGGTGCTATGTCTAATGCCCTTGCTAAACACAAAATTGATAAAGTGGTGTCTCACAACTTTAAATTTAAAGTCCAAGAGGTAGTATATACAAGTTTAAGACAGGGAGACATAAATAATAAATTAGAAATGTCTGAGTATAAATGGATTACTAGGCTTGAAGCAGACAGAGCACCTGGACTTAATAACATGGTAACTATTAAACCTGTATTAATAGTCAGACAAAAACAATATAAATGATGTTTTACATATTCATGATGAATATCTATGTGATTTTATAAAAAGTATATAGGAATGTTTTTTGCATATATATGTTTTTATTGTTAATTGTTTTTTATAATCTCATTGGTTGGCTGTGTCATGTGTTATTTTACATAAAAATGGCAGATTTTAGTACTGTATTTGAATACTGAGGAAGGGTAATTTCCCAGAAGCTTTATTTCTGTTAATAAAGTGAACATTTTTCTATTTAATTGTATTCTTTTTGTTGAGCTACAGTTAAAATGTTTAATAGAATTAAACTGCAGTTGACCTGTGCTTTGTGTAATGTCAACTGATGGCACAGCTTCAGCCCCTGACATCCCTGCCTGTGCCTCACCATACCTATCATCATTGTCAGAATCTGTGTGGACACTAACATCAGTTTGCCTGCAGGAGGGACCCTGACCCACCTCGTCACCTGTGAGGGGAAAACAAAAAATGTAATTTAAGACCTGTACATCATTGCTTACCTCTACACACACACACACACACACACACACACACACACACACACACACACACACACACACACACACAATTACAGGTGAGATGGCACAAAGATATTACACAGACCTCTCATTACCCAACAGTCAATATGCATGACATATGGCACTCAAAAGCATGCACTGCAGCTATACTCAATCCTTGTTACACACATTATACATCTGTGTGATGGATAAGTTGTGTAGTAGGTGTTGTTGTTGCTGCATGTTTCTTGGCAGGCTCCATGACCAGTTTGCAACATGTGTTGTCATCTGTCTTGGATGGGTATCTGTTTATTTTTGACATTAGTGTTGTCCCATTCTTCATAGTCATATACATGACTGTCTGCACTGAGTGCTACCTTTTTGATATGGGATCCATTCCATGGTTTGTAAGATGTGTGCAAGCCACGGCTGGCTCTGTTGCAAGTGAGTGGGTAAATGTCATGGACATACTTCTTGGACAGCAGACCATTACTTGGTGTGACATTGAGCCCCTGTACTTGATAGAAGGTGAGTACGCAAGAAGAGTGAATGCTGTCAGTACCTCAAAAGCTGATTCCACAATATGTTATTTGGAGTGTGTGCACACGTATGCTTCCAGTATTTAAGGTATGTATTCCCCATATTTGTTGTCCTAACATAGGATTCCATATTACACATTAATTGCTCATGTTAGGATCACATTGTAGGTTGTAAAAAGTGTGGAATGTGGTATTGTGATATGCCGTTGTGTAGATCTGTAACAGTTGCCATTGTAATAGTTGTGTATACACTGTTGTAACCACTGTATAAGGGTAATGTTTCAGACATGTCCCTACTGTAGGCCATTTGTCCTACCATTATGTTCATCTCTGTCTACACATCTTGCACTAACAGGTTGCTAATTATACTGTGGGACTCTAACATACCCTTCAGATATGCCACCATGGTGACCACTGTGATGCAGTGCAATTAACAGCAACAATAAGTGAACATGTACAGCATGCAATGTTCATGCATTGTGGGTAGGTGTGTTAAATGTGTGCATGGCAAATACTATGTCCATAACATGGCCAGTGTATTGGCAAACCTGAACAAAACAACTCCATACTCACCAGCTATAGGCTGCTGCCCCAGTTGTATACCAGAGGGACCTGCATAGTTGTGTGAGAGATGTACTGTCAGTAGCCACACCTGTGGCATTGTTGTGTGGGAGCAGCATTTCAGTACATCAACAGTAGAAACCCAAAATACTAGAGATTATGCACATCTGTTCATTACTAAACTGCAGCAACAGACTATGTTATCTGACATATGCATGAAAGCACTTTACAGATTAATATGGAGAAGCAACAGTGGTCTACTAATGTGCCTTGGGATCTTACCTGTATGGTCCTCATCCATTGTGTGGGTAGCACCCGCCTCCACAATGCTATCGTCAGGTTCCTGGCTTGGCTGGCAGGCGGGTGCCCCAAGGCTGGCGAGCAGCTCCTCAGCATGTGTAAGTGGGGGCTGGATGGCATGACCCCCACCTGTGGCTAGCTGCTCCCTCCTAACTGCAGCAGCATTCTGATGGGCAGGGTGTATGAAATCAGTGCAACAATGTCGCACCTGCTCATAACTGCAGTGGACGAGCTCGTTCTACAGGGCAGTCCTCTACTGCAGATCACGGGCCATACATCCAAAGAGGGTTCTGTGGTGACGCACAAGGACGTTTATTATTATATAATTCTCCTGTAGATTATAAGCAGGGAGACACTCCCTGGACATGGTATCTGGAAGACATAAACAGGGAAAAAGGTCTGAGGACCTCATACTGCAAGGATATCATAGTTGTTAATTGGCAACTCCCCCCCCACCATATCTGCAACAATAATCTGAACACACAAATCAGTGGGTATGTTTACACCAAACCTACTGTTGGGACATATATCCTATTGTGCAACAAATATTGAAATGTGTTTCTATTCATGTTCCATGTTAAAACACTATCATTGGTGGCCTGTTGCTATCACTATAACCTGCATGCCATTGTAATGAACACTATGGTTCCATATATGCATGTGTTCTGTTTGATATGCAACTGTTCCAAATCTGGTGTTTTGGGTTAATGGGAATATCTATGCATGCTGTTATAACTAATCCTGGATTGTGTTGACTATTACTAACCCATATATGTTCTAAAACTGCAACACAATAGCATATTTGGGAAGGCTGTCCCCAGCAGAACCATCTCTCCCACCTCATCTGGCCATGGCACCAGGCCACAGCATGTCTGGGACCCACCCCGGGACCTCCTCATCCACTGGTCCTGCACAACCTTCAGGTCGAACCACCTCAGGGGATGGTGCTCGTCCCCCCCGGGAGCGGGCACAGACAGGATGCTGTCACCTGAAGTCAGGTCCAGTGTCTGGTGCATAGGGAGTTCTGCAGAGAATTGGGGGATCTGCTACACCAGATTGAGGCCCTTGTGGAGCAATTAGAGGGTTGGGGAAGGATAGTAGGTATATTTGGGGAGGTAGGTTGGGTAGGAAGACAGACAAGGCAGACAAGACAGCATACAGGGGTGGTATATGACACATGTGGGGGGGTAAACACCTTGGATGGGGAGGGGTGTTTGGAAATTGGAAGCCCATGAGCCGCCAAACGGAAACAGTGGGACTGTGGTCCCCACCCATGGGCAGTCACCACTGCACCTTCACGGCCCTGAAGGTGGCTGTGCTAGGGCTGAATAAGAGGTGCAGGCTGACCCTCTAAATGCACCATGTGGCCCTCAAGCTGGTGTAGCAGATCTCCAAACTCCCTTTGGAGCTTGCTGCACACCAATCCCCGGACCTGACTTCGGGTGACAGGATCCTGTTCGCACCTGCTCCCAGAGAGGGGATGAGCCCCATCCCCTGAGGCAGTTCCACCCGAAGGTAGTGCAGGACCAGTGGACAAGGAGGTCTCAGGGTGGGTCCCAGGTGTGCTGGGGCCTGGTGCCATGGCCAGATGAGGTGGAGAGGTGGGTCCACTGGGACAGCCTTCCCATACGTGCTATAGTGTTGCAATTGTAAAACATATGTGAGTTAGTAATAGTCAACACAATCCAGGATTAATAATAAAAGTCCACATGCAAGTGAAGTGAATGGCTGTAAAATATATCACTCTCAGTCTTCAAAGAATTGGTTCCTTGTTCCAAACCACGATAAGAACACCAACACGAACAATTCCAGTATAAAAAGATTTATTGTATGCTAGCACTGTCAGTAAGCGCTTTCACCTCCACGGCTTTATCAAACTACAAAGTGCATAGTCAGTAAAAACATTTAAATACAATGAAATCAAACCCAATAGGTTCAAAGTAAAACAACTAAAAATGACATCATTAAATGAGGGCACACCTTTCCTGAGTTAACCCTTAGTGGTGAGCATATACTATGGTCTAAAAATCCTCTTCCTCTTAAGGGCAGGTTGCACTTGCACATTGTCATTAATGCCAGGGATTTTATCTGCCCTGAGCCTAATAATCCATTTAAGTTCACATTCTAAAAGGCAAGTATCTACATCCCCTCCCCTAATATTGGTCTTTAATTGTTGCAGTACACTAAGTACAAACTCATGCTCAGCTCCCATTATTCTAATATGTTTTGCTAATGCATTACTGTCAGATCCAGTTCTGACTGCATATACATGTTCACGTATATGTTCCCTGAGCTGCCTACAGGTCTTCCCAACGTAGAACGCTGTGCAGGAAACGCAACGGGCCAAATAAACTACAAATGTACTAATACAACTTGTATCTGTGGTGAACACATACTCTACTTTTGTTAATGGGTGTTGAAAATCTTTCCTGTCATCTATAAAATGACACTGATTACAATTATTACAAGGGACCGTGTTACGTTGCTCCCTCACCATCATATCCCTAGTTAGTGGTCTATTACACAGCTTACTTTTCAAGTTCTGTTTATTCTTATATGTAAACCGTGGACCTTCTCCCACCAACTTACTCAGACTTTCATCTAAATTCAACACCTGCCAATGTTGTTTAATGATGTCTGTGATCTTATCTACATCCCTGGTATAGTACAATGGCAACCTTAAGACGTCCTGTGTTACTGGATGGCAAGAAATCATATCCTCATTTCTTGCTGAGAAATATGGTTTCGCTAATCCTTCTCTTATTGCATCCACTTCCATCATATGTTTCATTATATCCTTTGGATCATACCCCCTCTCAATTAACCTATTCTTAAGGCTTCGTACTTCTAATTCATACCCTAGGGGGCTGGGGTTCAATCTAGATGCCCTCATGGACTGACCTCTCATAATATTAGCAAAAACATAATTTGGGTGCACACTATTTACTATTTTTAATTACACTGACCTATCAATAACGGACAATTTTTTTAGTTTACTTTCCAAGGGTTTTCATTATGTTCCTTTTAGGCCTTCCCCCATAGTTACAACCTTGATTGATTTAAAACTTTTCATGAGGCAGCTTAATTTTAATTTATTGTTCAAAGATGAACGAAACTTAGAAAGGACCCTCACAAGAAAAAGCACCTTTAACCCCCCGGTTCACCCCACCATCAAAATTTTTGAGGAGTTAGTTGAGACTGACATTAGGAAACTTAAGGAGAAAGATCATTGTGAAACATCTGACAACATTACTGAGGATGAGTTGACTCTAATTAAAAATCTTAAAATGGAGGGGTGTAGGGTTATGAAACCAGACAAGGGGGGAGGAGCCGTCTTGATGTACAACTGGGATTATGAGGCTGCCTTGCACACGGTGTTACAGGATACCGATCAGTATGAACATGTCTCAAAAAATGAGATTAATATAGCTCAAGCTAAAATAAATTATTCATTATATGACTATTTAATGCAGAATGCTATTAATGAGAAGTTATATAACTACTTATTAGTAAAAAAAACCAAGGTTGCCCAGATTTTTGGAATTCCAAAGACACATAAGAATTTGAACCCCCTTAAATTTAGACCTATTGTTTCAGGAGTTGGAAGTGTCACAGAACCCTTAGCTAAATTTATCGACTTCTCCTTAAAACAACATGTAGAGAAAATTAAACACATATGTAAGGATTCATGGGACTACCTAAAAGAAGTGGATCAGAGTTTATTTTTACCTGAGATGTTTATGGTCACTGTTGATGTAGTCGATTTATTCCCTAGTATTCCACACAACACGGGCCTGGAGTGGTTAGGTACTTACTTATCTAATGAAGTCCAACTGGGGGCCAAGTTCACTAACTTAATTTTGGAATTTATGGATTTAGTTTTAGAAAATAACTTCATTCATTTTAAGGGGGAATTTTATCATCAGAAAAAAGGTGTAGCAATGGGTGCCTCTTGTGCTTCCATGTACGCATAAATCTGGTATTATACCAATGGGAAAAATACATTTTACTAGTACATGGTATCAGGACATCTTGTACTATAGGAGATTTCTGGACGACATCTCCTTTATGTGGATGGGAGATGAAGGAAGTTTAATGGAATTTATGGATTACATCAACACACACCACATTTTAGGTTCACCTATAAGATCAGTAAACATCAACTTGATTATTTAGACATTTCATTGGTTAAGGACTATTCAAATAGTTGTTTCCAGTCTAAGATTTACAGGAAAAGCACTTTTTCAAATGCATTCCTAAATTATCACAGTGGACATCCCTTCTATCAAAAAGAAGGATAGTGAAGGTCAACTAATTAGTGGGGCTTCACGAATGTCCAGCACGGACAAACTTTCAATGAGGAAGTTTCCATTTTAAAGAGATTCTTTAATGAAAAACAATATCCGAAGCCCTGGTAGAAGCACTAGTTACAGAAATTTCGAGAAGAGGGCTAATAATTATCCCCTTATTGGGGTGGGTGTTAATGAGGGTTGCAAACCCTTCAAAAGACATTTCACAATCAAAAATAGTTTTATACATACTTTCTCTAACAACTCAGATCAGATCAAGAAGATTATTAAA